>NC_034187.2:65593811-65723811 GCF_002021735.2 Oncorhynchus kisutch | reverse complement strand
ACTCAGAGGTAGACATCACCGGTCTTCTAGCCATCATTGATCAATTTTTCATTTTCCATTGGTTTTGTCTTGTCTTCCTACACAACTGGTTTCAATCCCATTCATTACCTGTTGTGTATTTAACCCTCTGTTTCCTCTCATGTCTTTGTCAGAGATTGTTTGTCATTTCAGTGTTGTGTTGTTTTGTATTGGTGCACGATCGGGTCCTCGTACCCACTTTGTTTTATTTGTTACATTTAGTGATGGAGTTATGTTTTCGTCTGTTGTTATTAAATAACTCCATTACACTCAGTTTAATTCTCCTGCGCCTGACTTCCCTGCAACCTTTACACACGACTCTGACAGCTATTTAAGTGCATAGATGGATTTTGATACAGGTGCATGACAATGATCCAATCTAAATTAAAACAAATTTCACACATTATTTAGTGTATGTAAAGACAAGACTAAATCAAGAATAGTCTGATGGGTGACAATATTAGCCTATCACTTGTGAATGATATATTATCAACTGTGAATGATGCCCAGAATAAGAAAGAATTTTGGAATCATAGTCTGTCACGGTCGTCATGAAGAGGAGACCAAGGCGCAGTGTGGTAAGTGATCATAACTCTTTAATTAAAGAGAGAACACTGAACAGAACTGAACAGAACTAAACAAAACGAACTGTGAAGCAATATGGCTAGTGCAGAACAGGCAACTAAACATAGAATAACAACCCACAAAATAACCAAGGAATACGGCTACCTAAATATGGTTCCCAATCAGAGACAACGTTAAACAGCTGCCTCTGATTGAGAACCAATCTAGGCAACCATAGACATATAAACATCTAGACTAGAGAAACCCCTAGACATACAAAACCCCCTAGACAATACAAAAACTAAACAAACCACCCTTGTCTCACCCTGACCTAACCAAATAATAAAGAAAACAAAGATAACTGAGGTCAGGGCGTGACATTGTCACATACCTCATGTAGCCTAGCCCACAGGCCTATATGTTTTAAGGTTTGTATCTAAAGTGGCCAAATAACTTCTTAAAATTAAATACTTTAATCCGCTTTACAAGGGGTGTAGAGCCTACCTGTATACATAAGTAGCGAGTGAGTTTCAAGTTTGGGGAATATAATTTTCACCATAAAAATGCACCATTATAATAAAAGTTTATTGATAATGGTGTGTTCCGCTAATGGAATATTTGCACGTATATCCTACTACCATGTGTTCATTACTGTGCTTATGATGTGAAGAAATAGCCTAATAGTTTATTCAAATTTAAAGCTAAATGTTCTGATCTGTTGCATCAGCCACATTGCGTAAAAACGTTTTTTAATGCTAGTTATTCTATTAAATTGGGATCTATCGCATCCAACAACTGTTCGAGACTGTTTGGAATATTTATCTCTCGCACATAATAGAATAGGTCTGGGGAATACTAATAGAATACTATGAATACTATGGGGAATACATCAAATCAAATCAAAGTTTACAATGCAGATAGTCCAGGTAGGCAATGTGCGGGGGCACCGGGCTAATTAAGGTAGTATGTACATGAATGTATTGTTAAAGTGAAGATGCATATATGATAGACAGAGAGTAGCAGCAGCGTAAAAGAGGGGTTGGGGGGGGGCACACAATGCAAATAGTCCGGGTAGCCATTTGATTACCTGTTCAGGAGTCTTATGGCTTGGGGGTAAGAAGCGTTGAGAAGCGTTTTGGTCCTAGACTTGGCGTTCTGGTACCGCTTGCCATGCCGTAGAAGAGAGAACAGTCTATGACTGGGGTGGCTGGGCCTTTGACAATTTTTAGGGCCTTCCTCTGACACCGCCTGGTATAGAAGTCCTGGATGGCAGGCAGCTTGGCCCCAGTGATGTACTGGGCCGTACGCACTACCCTCTGTAGTGCCTTGCAGTCGGAGGCCGAGCAGTTGCCGTACCAACCATGCTCTCGGTGTTGCAGCTGTAGAACCTTTTGAGGATCTCAGGACCCATGACAAATCTTTTCAGTCTCCTGAGGGGGAATATGTTTTGTCATGCCCTCTTCATGACTGTTTTGGTGTGTTTGGACCATTCTAGTTTATTGTTGATGTGGACACCAAGGAACTTGAACCTCTCTTCCTGCTCCACTACAGTCCCGTCGATGAGAATGGGGGCGTGCTCGGTCCTACTTTTCCTGTAGTCCATCTCCTTAGTCTTGGTTACGTTGAGGGATAGGTTGTTATTCTGCCACCACCCGGCCAGGTCTCTGACCTCCTCCTTATAGTCTGTCTTGTCTTTGTGTCGTCTGCAAACTTAATGATGGTGTTGGAGTCGTGCCTGGCCACGCAGTCATGGGTGAACAGGGAGTACAGGAGGGGACTGAGCATGCACCCCGAGGGACTCCAGTGCCATATGGCATAGCCAGATCAGGACCTAACATAAGGACAACTTACATTTTCCTCATATCATGCTTCTTTAGACCTGTCTAAAATAAATCAGGGATTTATTGTGAAGGCGTAGGCTATATTACATGGATTTAGTAGACTTATTAAAATGTAGATATTCCAAAGGTCTGTGTTGAAGCCAGAATATGCTAAATGTGTTTATGTTAATTAACGGTCAATGACCGTGAGACCGAAAGATATTTGCTTGACAATCACTGGCTGAAGAAATTCGTAACCGCCACAGCCCTACTCCTGCGTTGTCTTGGCTGTGTGCTTAGGGCCGTTGTCCTGTTTGACGGTGAACCTTCGCCCCCAGTCTGAGGTCCTGAGAGCTCTGGAGCACAATTTCATCAAGGATCTCTGTACTTTGCTCCATTCATCTTTCCCTTGATCCTGACTAGTCTCCCAGTCCCTGCCTCTGAAAAACGACCCCACAGCATGATGCTGCCACCACCATGCTTCACCGTAGGAATGGTGCCAGGTTTCCTCCAGACGTTCCTCCAGACGTACCTTTTTAGGTGCCTTACGGCAAACTCCAAGTGGGCTGTCATGTGCCTTTTACTGAGGAGTCGCTTCAGTCTGGCCACTCTACCATAAAGGTCTGATTGGTGGAGTGCTGCAGAGATGGTTGTCCTTCTGGAAGGTTCTCCCATCTCCACAGAGGAACTCTGGAGCTCTGTCAGAGTGACCATAGGGTCCTTGGTCACCTCCCTGACCAAGGCCCTTCTCCCCTGATTGCTCAGTTTGACCGGGCAGAAGAGTCTTGGTGGTTTCAAATTTCTTCCATTTAAGAATGATGGAGGCCACTATGTTCTTGGGGACCTTCAATGCTGCAGACTTTGATCCCCTTCCCTAGATCTGTGCTTCAACACAATCCTGTCTCGGAGCTCTACAGACAATTTCTCCGACCTCAAGGCTTGGATTTTACTCTGACATGCATTGTCAACTGTGGGAACTTATATGTTCAAGATGATCAATGGAAACAGGATGCACCTGAGCTCAGATTCGATTCCCATAGCAATGGGTCTGAATATTTATGTAAATAAGATTTATTTTTATTTTTATATATTTGCAACAAAAAAAACTGTTTTTGCTTTTTCGTTATGGGGCGTTGTGTGTGGATTGATGAGGATTTTTTTCTAGTTATATAAATTTTAGAATAAGGCTGTAATGTAGCGAAATGTTTTCTGAATGCACTGTAGGGGTCTGAATACTTTCTGAATTCACTGTACATTCACTGTTGCTAGTTTTAACAGAGCAATTTAAATGTAGCCATAGTCTATAAGTCCTATATCATCAATGAGACTATTTAGGCCTATATAGCATTTGTGAAGTTATCAACAACAAGGTTTAAATTCAACCCTGGGTTCAACAAAAAATTGAAAATACATACTGTATAGGACTAGGGTTTGAAGCTTTGGTTGATGTCAAATTTAATCTTCAAGTTAATAATGAATGTGTTGGATCCACCACTCCATTTCAACCAAGGATGTATGTTAAAGAATAGGACTAAATCAAATCAAACTTTATTTAAAGTGGACTTAAAGTTTGATTTGATTTGATTCCTATTCTCTAACTTAGATTGTTGGTTGAGATGGAGACATGTATTAATTTAACAAACTAGAATGAAAGTCAGACTAAGAAAGTGACACAAAATATACACTACTGGTCAAAGGTTTTAGAACATCTACTCATTCAAGGGTTTGTCTTTATTTGTACTATTTTCTACATTGTAGAATAATAGTAAAGACATCAAAGCTATGAAATAACACATGAAATCATGTAGTGACAAAAAATGTTAACCAAATCAAAATATATTTCACATTTGAGATTCTTCAAATAGCCACCCTTTGCCTTGATGACAGCTTCGCACATTCTTGGCATTCTCTCAACCAGCTTAACTTGGAATGATTTTCCAACAGTCTTGAAGGAGGTCCCACATATGCTGAGCACTTGTTGGTTGCTTTTCCTTCACTCTGCTGTTCGACTCATCACAAATCATCTCAATTTGGCTAAGGTCGGGGGATTTGATGCAGCACTCCATCACTTTCCTTCTTCGTAAAATAGCCCTTACACAGCCGGAATGTGTGTTGGGTCATTGTCCTGTTGAAAAAACAAATGATAGACCCACTAAGCCCAAACCAGATGGGATGGCTTATCACTGCAGAATGATGTGGTAGCCATGCTGGTTAGGTGTGCCTTGAATTCTAAATAAATCACAGACAGTGTCACCAGCAAAGCACCATCACACCATAACACCTCCTCCTCCATGCTTTACGGTGTTAAAAACACCGGAGATCATCCGTTCACCCACACCACATCTCACAAAGACACTGCAGTTGGAACCAAAAATCTCCAATTTGGACTCCAGACCAAAGGACAAATTTCCACCGGTCTAATGTCCATTGTTTGTGGTTCTTGGCCTGTCATGCAGTGGGTGTAGCTGGTGCATGGAAGTCAGGCGCAGGAGAGCAGAGATGAGTGAACAAAGAAGCTCTTTTCTGAGGCAATGGTAAGAACAGAATGCAACCATGTCACAAAAACAAATGCCCAAAGAACCAGTGAGGCAGCACAAAGTACAACAACCAAGTACAAAGTACCGGCTGCCACAAATCACAGGTACAAATAAAACCCGGTGCAACCCAGCTGGAAGTGTGCCAACCTAGACAATAAACAATACCCCACACAGACATGGAGGGAACAGAGGGCTATATGCACATAGTAATCATGAGAAGATGTAAACCAGGTGTGTGGAAAACAAAACAAATGGAAAAATGAAAGGTGGAGCGGCGATGGCTAGAAGACCGGTAACGTTGACCGCCGAACGCTGCCCGAACAAGGAGAGGGACCAACTTCTGCGGAAGTCGTGACATGGCCCAAGCAAGTCTCTTCTTATTATAGGTGTCCAGATTCACACTGTCTCCTCTAAACAGTTGATGTTGAGATGTGTCTGTTACTTGAACTCTGTGAAGCATTTATTTGGGCTCCAATTTCTGAGGCTGGTAACTCTAATGAACTTATCCTCTGCAACAGAGGTAACTCTAGAGGTAACTCTAGAGCTAGAGGTAACTCTTCCATTCCTGTGGTGGACCTCATGAGAGACAGTTTCATCATAGTGTTTGATGTTTTTTTGACTGTACTTTAAGAAACTTTCAAAGTTTTTGAAATGTTCCATATTGACTGGCATTAATGCCCTAAAGTAATGATGGACTGTCATTTCTCTTTTCTGATTTGAGCTGCTCTTGCCATAATATTGACTTGGTCTTTTACCAAATAGGGCTATCTTCTGAATTAACAGGCACACCTGTTAATTGAAATGCATTCCAGGTGACTACCTCATGAAGCTGGTTGAGAGAATGCCAAGAGTGTGCTAAGCTGTCAAGGCAAAGGGTGGCTATTTGAAGAATCTTAAATATAAAATATATTTGTTTAACACTTTTTTGGTTACTACAAGATTCCAGATGTGTTATGTCATAGTTTTGGTGTCTTCAATATTATTCTGCAATGTTTTCAATGTATTCTACAATCTAAACTAGATGCCCTCAATCTCACACAAATTACCAAGGAACTTACAAGGTACAACCCTAAATCTGTAACCATGGGCACCCTCTTATATTTCATCCTGACCAACTTGCTCTCTAAACACACCTCTGCTGGCTTCAACCAGGATCTCAGCGATCACTGCCTCATTGCCTGCGTGCGAAATGGGTCTGCGGTCAATCGACCACATCTCATCACTGTCAAACGCTCCCTAAAACACTTCAGCAAGCTGGCCTTTCTAATTGACCTGGCCCGGGTATCCTGGAAGGATATTGACCTCGTCAGTAGAGGATGCCTGGTTGCTCTTCAAAAGTGCTTTCTTCACCATCTTAAATAAGCATGCCCCAGTTAGAAAATGTAGAACTAAGAACAGATATAGCCCTTGGTTCACCGCAGACTTGACTGCCTTTGACCATCACAAAAACATCCTGTGGCGTTCTACACTTCACCGATCCTTGACTTCGGCGATGTCATTTACAAAATAGCCCCCAACACTCTACTCAGCAAACTGGATGTAGTCTATCACAGTGCCATCCATTTTGTAACCAAAGCTCCTTATACTACCCACCACTGCAACCTGTATGCTCACGTATTTGGCAGCATTGCCTTTAAATTGTTTAATTTAAATTTCAAAAGTTTCAGGTAGACTTCCACAAGCTTCCCACAACAAGTTTGGAGAATTTTGGCCCGTTCCTCCTGACACAGCTGGTGTAACTAAGTCAGGTTTGTAGGCCTCCTTGCTCGCACACGCTTTTTCAGTTCTGCCCACAAAATTTCTATAGGTTTGAGGTCAGGGCTTTGTGATGGACACTCAAATACCTTGACTTTGTTGTCCTTATGCCATTTGCCACAACTTTGGAAGTATGCTTGGGGTCATTGTCCATTTGGAATACCCATTTGCGACCAAGCTTTAACTTCCTGACTGATGTCTTGAGATGTTGCTTCAATATATCCACCTAATTTTCCTACCTCATGATGCCATCCATTTTGTGAAGTGCACCAGTCCCTACTGCAGCAAAGCACCCCCACAACATGATGCTACCACCCCCGTGCTTCATGGTTGGGATGGTGTTCTTCGGCTTGCAAGCATCCCCCTTTTTCCTCCAAACATAACGATGGTCATTATGGCCAAACAGTTCTATTTTGGTTTCATCAGACCAGAGGACATTTCTCCAAAAAATACGATCCTTGTCCCCAGGTGCAGTAGCAAACCGTAGTCTGGCTTTTTTATGGCAGTTTTGGAGCAGTGGCTTCTTCCTTGCTGAGCGGTCTTTCAGGTTATGTCGATATATGACTCGTTTTACTGTGGATATAGATACTTTTGTACCTGTTTCCTCCAGCATCTTCACATGGTCTTTTGCTGTTCTGGGATTGATTTGCACTTTTCACATCAAAGTACATTCATCTCCTAGAGACATAACACGTCTCCTTCCTGAGCGGTATGACGGCTGCGTAGTCCCATGGTGTTTACACTTGCGTACTATTGTTTGTACAGATGAACAAGATACCTTCAGGTGTTTGGAAATTGTTCCCAAGGATGAACCAGACTTGTGGAGGTCTACAATTTTTTTCAGAGCTCTTGGCTGATTTCTTTTGATTTTCCCATGATGTCAAGCAAAGAGGCACTGAGTTTGAAGGTAGGCCTTGAAATACATCCACAGGTACACCTCCAATTGACTCAAATTATGTCAATTTTCTTATCAGAAGCTTCTAAAGCCGTGACATCATTTTCTGTAATTTTCCAAGCTGTTTAAAGGCACAGTCAACTTAGTGTTGTGACGGCTCTCGTTTGTGGAATGACCGGACCAAGGTGCAGCGTGGTAGGCGTACATCGTTCTTTTTATTGATGACACCAAAAGCAAAATAACAACGACAAAAATGAAAGCGCACAGTCAAGGAAAAATAAACATAGAGAAAATATACAGAAAACAAGATCCCACAAAACCCAAAATGAAAATGACAACCTATATATGATCCCCAATCAGAGACAACGATAGACAGCTGCCTCTGATTGGGAACCATACTCAGCCAAAAACACTAAGAAATAGAAAACATACATTTTCCCACTCAAGTCACACTCTGACCTAACCAAACACAGAGAATAATAAGGATCTCTGAGGTCAGGGCGTGACAAGTGTATGTAAACTTCTGACCCATTGGAATTGTGATACATTGAATTATAAGTGAAATTATCTGTCTGTAAACAATTGCTGGGAAAATTACTTGTGTCCTAACCGACTTGCCAAAAAATAGTTTTTAGCAAGAAATTGTGGAGTCATTGAAAAACAAGTTGTAATGACTCCAACCTAAGTGTATGTAAACTTCCGACTTCAAAAGCCAACACTTCCTTTGGCCGCCTTTCCTTCCAGTTCTCTGCTGCCAATGACTGGAACGAATTCACTGAAGCTGGAGTCTTATATCTCCCTCTCTAACTTTAAGCATCAACTGTCAGAGCATCTTAACGATCACTGTACCTGTACACAGCCAATCTGCAAATAGCACACCCAACTACCTCATCCCCATATTATTACTTACCTTCTTGCTCTTTTGCACCCCAGTATCTCTACTTGCACATCATCATCTGCACATCCATCACCACAGTATTAATGCTAAATTGTAATTATTTTGTATCTATGGACTATTTATTGCCTACCTCCCTACTCTTCCACATTTGCACACACTGTAATACTGTAAATAGCCAAACCCCACAAGACATGCCACAGTCCCCAAGTCCAGAACAGACTATGGGAGGCACACAGTACAACATAGAGCCATGACTACATGGATCTCTATTCCACATTAAGTTACTGACACAAGCAGTAAAATTACATTTAAAAAGCAGATAAAAAAAACACCTTATGGAACAGCAGGGACTGTGAAGCAACACAAACATTGGCACAGACACATGCATACACACACGCGTGAAAAAATACGCACTATACATACACATGTACTTAGTACTATAGATATGTGGTAGTGATGGAGTAGGGGCCTGAGGGCACACAATGTGTTGTGGAATCTGTGAATGTATTGTAATGTTTTAATTAAATTGTATAAACTGCCTTGATTTTGCTGGACCCCAGGAAGAGTAATGGAGATCCATAATAAATACAAATACAAATGTAACAGTTTTATTGAACCTTAAAATGAGTAACTCATCCATGGCCATATTTTGAGGCTACTGTAACTATAAAAGTCTTATTATGTAATCATAGAAAGCGTGCATGTTCAAGATAGCATAGACAAAATGAGAAAAAGAAATCCAGAAAATCACATTGTAGGATTTTTAATTAATTAATTTGCAAATTATGGTGGATAATAAGTATTTGGTCAATAACAAAAGTTTATCTCAATACTTTGTTATATACCCTTTGTTGGCGTTTTCTGTAAGTCTTCACAAGGTTTTCACACACTGTTGCTGGTATTTTGTCCCATTCCTCCATGCAGATCTCCTCTAGAGCAGTGATGTTTTGGGGCTGTTGCTGGGCAACACGGACTTTCAACTCCCTCCAAAGATTTTTTATGGGGTTGAGATCTGGAGACTAGCTAGGCCACTCCAGGACCTTGAAATGCTTCTTACGAAGCCACTCCTTTGTTGCCCGGGCGGTGTGTTTGGGATCATTATCATGCTGAAAGACCCAGCCACGTTTCATCTTCAATGCCCTTGCTGTTTGAAGGAGGTTTTCACTCAAAATCTCACGATACATGGCCCCATTCATTCTTTCCTATTTCTTTCCTATTTTGGTTTCATCTGACCATATGACATTCTCCCAATCTTCTTCTGGATCATCCAAATGCTCTCTAGCAAACTTCAGATGGGCCTGGACATGTACTGGCTTAAGCAGGGGGACACGTCTGGCACTGCAGGATTTGAGTACCTGTCGGCGTAGTGTGTTACTGATGGTAGGCTTTGTTACTTTGGTCCCAGCTCTCTGCAGGTCATTCACTAGGTCCCCCCGTGTGGTTCTGGGATTTTTGCTCACCGTTCTTGTGATCCTTTTGACCCCACGGGGTGAGATCTTGCGTGGAGCCCCAGATCGAGGGAGATTATCAGTGGTCTTGTATGTCTTCCATTTCCTAATAATTGCTCCGACAGTTGATTTCTTCAAACCAAGCTGCTTACCTATTGCAGATTCAGTCTTCCCAGCCTGGTGCAGGTCTACAATTTTGTTTCTGGTGTCCTTTGACAGCTCTTTGGTCTTGCCCATAGTGGAGTTTGGAGTGTGACTGTTTGAGGTTGTGGACAGGTGTCTTTTATGCTGATAACAAGTTCAAACAGGTGCCATTAATACAGGTAACGAGTGGAGGACAGAGGAGCCTCTTAAAGAAGAAGTTACAGGTCTGTGAGAGCCAGAAATCTTGCTTGTTTGTAGGTGACCAAATACTTATTTTCCACCATAATTTGCAAATAAATTCATAAAAAATCCTACAATGTGACATTCTGGATTTTTGTTGAAGTGTACCTATGATGAAAATTACAGGCCTCTCTCATCTTTTCAAGTGGGAGAACTTGCACAATTGGTGGCTGACTAAATACTTTTTTGCCCCACTGTAAATATCTATGCAGAATCTCGAACAGCATTGATCACTTACACCATGTACTTTTAGTGTAATCTCAACTGCAATCCAGATCATTTGGTTCTGCTATTAGATGACGCACAGTGAAAACACATTAATCTGTTGTATAAATAAACAAAATATTAGACATTGTATTTCCATTTGAACTTTGCTGTGCTTTTAAAGGGTTCCAAGTGCAGTTATAACATATTTAGATGACAACAACCAAAAATCAGAAATAGTTTTCCCGTTGGAATTTGGTTTAGCTTTTATATGGTTAAACGAGCAATGATAATACATTGGGAATTCGGCTGTCTTTTTGAGTTGGTGAATAAACATTGAAATCTCATTGATCAACATCTCAACAAAAAGTACCCACATTTCCACATTGAAATTCAGTGGTGTGCCAGTGGAAACATACTGCTAGTTCTTTATTAACTGTCAAGATTAATTTTTGTCACTGTAGGTGGATGTCCCCTCTGACACTTAACAAGAGAATACTACTCCAAATGATCTGGGAGGAAGTCACAAGTCAACGAGCAGTAGAAGCTCATTTCTAACCCCGACGCCCAGTTTCATCATCACACACACATACACATACACATACACATACACATACACATACACATACACATACACATACACATACATCCTCCTCTGATATCGCTCAGCAACTCTGCATCGCTGTCGTCACCTCGAGACTGATCGCCGTGACAACCTCTCCTGTCCCCATCTGTAACTCTAATGTTCCTGTCAGGTGATGGGATGGAGGCCATTAATCCGAACCTTCTGCCAGGCCACTAATGGGACCCATCCCGTAATGTATGTTTATAATGTATGTATATCCCTCTCCAATGAATTCAAGACGTCCGGAAACATATGCTAATCATTTCCCTGTCCGTGAGGCATGAGTCTTCAAAGTCGCTACTCGCTAGTCCCCCTAAATCTAAAACTAACATGTTACTTTTCTTCTTCTTTTTTGATTTGATTTAAGAGAAGGGATTGAGGCTTTGGAGCAACTAAAGCGGCTCAAGTTCTAAAAACTAAACTTTCCTCTGAAGTATTCTTAGTCGTGTGTGTGTGTGTGTGTGTGTGTGTGTGTGTGTGTGTGTGTGTGTGTGTGTGTGTGTGTGTGTGTGTGTGTGTGTGTGTGTGTGTGTGTGTGTGTGTGTGTGTGTGTGTGTGTGTGTGTGAGCACGTAAGTAAAATACAAAAGGTTGACTCACCCTCACCATGTTGGCAAACCGGTCTATGGCTCTGTCATAGTATGCTTTTTTGTTGCCATTGGCTACCTAGCTAAAATGCTTCCTCACATGGGCAACAATGAACCAGCTAAGTTAGCTCAGCCCAACGCTGATTAGCATATTATTTTATACTTTTGTTTTATCAAGGGAGTCCAAATTCTTACTGGCATCAATCAATCAACAGCTATGGCGGCAACATGCCATATACTATTTTGGTCCAGACAGCATCAGATTCCTGGGCTACACACACTGAGACAGAGGGTCACTGTTTCCCTCGCTCTGATGATTTCTCCAGTGAGCTTCAGCCACTTGTGAATTTAAGAAAATTATGAAAATACAGAGAGACGAAAGATAAATTACTTTATAATTTAAATGTTTTTATTTGTAAAATATTTGGGGAAGCCTGGATTTCCTTGGAACCCATGAATATACGCCACAGATAATAAGTCCATGCTCACATCCAGTAGCCTATGGCTGTAAGAGTAGTGATGACATTTAAAGTTCCCTCCTCCATTGTCTATGCGTTGCAGTCATCCAAACAGTCTGCTTGATGGATTGAAGTTAATTTGTTTAAACTGCTCACAGAAATACCACCCAACTAACCAAACACTACTACACTGAAATACCACCCAACCATCCCAACACTATTACACTGAAATACCACCCAACCATCCCAACACTATTACACTGAAATACCACCCAACCACCCCAACACTACTACACTGAAATACCACCCAACCATCCCAACACTATTACACTGAAATACCACCCAACCACCCCAACACTACTACACTGAAATACCACCCAACCATCCCAACACTATTACACTGAAATAACACCCAACCACCCCAACACTATTACAGTGAAAGACCACCCAACCACCCCAACACTATTACACTGAAATACCACCCAACCACCCCAACACTATTACACTGAAATACCACCCAACTACCCCAACACTATTACACTGAAATACCACCAAACCACCCCAACACTATTACACTGAAATATCACCCAACCACCCCAACACTATTACACTGAAATACCACCCAACCACCCCAACACTATTACACTGAAATACCACCCAACCACCCCAACACTATTACACTGAAATACCACCAAACCACCCCAACACTATTACACTGAAATACCACCCAACCACCCCAACACTATTACACTGAAATACCACCCAACCACCCCAACACTATTACACTGAAATACCACCCAACCACCCCAACACTATTACACTGAAATACCACCCAACCACCCCAACACTATTACACTGAAATACCACCCAACCATCCCAACACTATTACACTGAAATACCACCCAACCATCCCAACACTATTACACTGAAATACCACCCAACCATCCCAACACTATTACACTGAAATACCACCCAACCATCCCAACACTGTAGCTGAGACCACTGAGGGGTTCCTGTAGTAAAAGCAATGAACGTAAAAGTTAGGGCACGTCATTATCTTCAAGCATTCTGTTATTAGACACCCAATGACCTGCAGTTCGTATGAACACTATGAAGCTGTTGAATATCATGACTAAAAGTGCAATAGACTTACAGTGGCTTGCGAAAGTTTTCACCCCCCTTGGCATTTTTCCAATTTTGATGCCTTACAACCTGGAATTAAAATATATTTTGGGGGGGTTTGTATCATTTGATTTACACAACATGCCTACCACTTTGAAGTTGCAAAATATTTTTTGGGGGTGAAACAAACAAGAAATAAGACAAAAAAAAACTGAAAGCTAGAGTGTGCAGGTAGCCTAGTGGTTAGAGTGTTGGACTTGTAACCATAAGGTTGCAAGATTGAATGCCTGAGTTAACAAGGAAAAAATATGTTGGTCTGCCCCTGAGCAAGGCAGTTAACCCACTGTTCCTAGGCTGCCATTGAAAATAAGAATTTGTTATTAACTGACTTGCCTAGTAAAATAAATGTAAATAAATTCACACCCCCAAGCCAATACATTGCAGAGCCACCTTTTGCAGCAATTACAGGTGCAAGACTCTTGGGGTATGTCTCTATAAGCTTGGCACATCTAGCCACTGGGATTTTTGCCCATTCTTCAAGGCAAAACTCTCCAGCTCCTTCAAGTTGGATGGGTTCTGCTGGTGGACAGCAATCTTTAAGTCATACCACAGATTCTCAATTGGATTGATTAATGCAAATGGATTACTTAAAAATCATACAATATGATTTTCTGGATTTTTGTTTTAGATTCCGTCTCTCACAGTTGAAGTGCGCCTATGATCAAAATTACAGACCTCTAGATGCTTTGTAAGTAGGAAAACCTGCAAAATCGGCAGTGTATCAAACACTTGTTCTCCCCACTATATACTGAGATCATGTGACAAATCATGTGACACTTAGATTGCACACAGGTGGACTTAATTGAACTAATTCTGTGACTTCTGAAGGTAGTTGGTTGCACCAGATCTTATTTAGGGGCTTCATAGCAAAAGGAATGAATACATACGCACACACCACTTTTCTGTTAAATATAAAAAATGTAAGCAAGTTATTTCTTTCATTTCACTTCACCAATTTGGACTATTTTGTGTCTGTCCATTACATGAAATCCAAATGAAAATCTATTTAAATACAGGTTGTAATGCAACAAAATAGGGAAAACACCAAGGGGGTGAATACTTTTGCAAGGCACTGTAGCAATTAACAGTAGTTGTGTATGTGATGTTTCTGACAAGAAAATATACTATACAGCAACATTAATTACATTTAGCTATATAATGTAAATGCAGATAACAAAAGAAAAATGTCAAATAATTACTTCTGTCTCAGCCATTATGAAAAATTGTCTTGTGACACAAGAACGCTAACTCCTCAAAAGTTCACTCTTATATTTTTTCTATCTTCCATTATAGAGGTGTGCGCATACTAACAACATGACAGCAAGACAGGAAGGTAGATGACAGTTCCTTGCTATTTTTTTCTAATTGGACTGAAATGAGGTGGATGGGAACTGCAAGACAATTAACTGGTGTGTTTTATCAGGCCTGGTGCAGAGGTAGGGAGGCTCAGTACTGAACCAACGGGAGCTGGGATCGACACCTGCACTGCCAGGCAAATCTCTACCTCCCTCCTCCCTCCATCTCTTCCTCCCGCCGCCTGCCAATCGTTCACAAGCTTTGTTTATCTCATTTTTCAATTAACCTCCAATGATTTAACTCCCTTCATAAAGCCACTGTGTGCATGTTTGCTCCAAAGAACAAACAAAATGGTATCTCTCTTCTGCCTCTCTCTCTCTATCCCCCCACCCCTCTTTTTCCTATGTCTCCCTACTCTTTTCTTCCTCTTTGCCGTGGTGTGCTGTTATCCCGGGAAGCTATGCTTCACAGAACTCGGCAGGACTTTTCCAGGTGAAGGACTGTATACAGTGCATTCGGAAAGTATTCAAACATCTTCATTTTTTCCAAATTTTGTTACATTACAGACTTATTCAAAAATTGATTGAATACAAAATAAATCCTCAGCAATCTACACACTATACCCCACAATGACAAAGCAAAACAGGTTTTTAGAAATGTTTGCACATTCAAATATATATATATATATTATTTTTAAATACGTTATTTATATAAGCATTTAGACCCTTTGCTATGAGACTCGAAATGGAGCTCAGGTACATCCTGTTTCCATTGATCATCCTTGAGATGTTTTTACAACTTGATTGGAATCCACCTGTGGTAAATTCAATTGATTGGACATGATTTGAAAGGGATACACCTGTCTATATAAGGTCCCACAATTGACAGTGCATGTCAGAGCAAAATGCAAGCCAAGAAGTCAAAGTAATTATCCGTAGAGCTCTGAGACAGGATTGTGTCGAGGCATAGATCTGGTGAAGGGTACCAACACATTTCTGAAGAGAAAGGGAGAGGTAATAAGAGCGAGGGAGAAGTAGGAAGAGAGAGAAATAGGAAGAGAGAGAGAAATAGGAAGAGGGAGAAGTAGGAAGAGAGAGGGAGAAATGGGAAGAGAAAATATTGATACAATTTGATAAAATATTGATTTTACTACAGTACGAACGCCCATAGAAACACACTGAATAACACATTCATAAATGGCAAAAAGGACAGTCAAAAAATAAATCGTAAGAAACAAGGTTCTGAAGTGTCAGTCCTAAATGTAGACAACGTAAAAAAAAATATATACAGTTGAAGTCTGAAGTTTACATACACTTAGGTTGGAGTCATTAAAACTTGTTTTTCAACCACTCCACAAATGTCTTGTTAACAAACTATAGTTTTGGCAAGTCTGCTAGGACATCTACATTGTGCATGGCACAATAATTTTTCCAACAATTGTTTACAGACAGATTATTTCAATTATAATTCACTGTATCACAATTCCAGTAGGTCAGAAGTTTACATAAACAAAGTTGACTGTGCCTTTAAACAGCTTGGACAATTACAAAAAATGTCATGGCTTTAGAAGCTTCTGATAAGATAATTGACATAATTTGAGTCAATTGGAGGAGTACCCATGGATGTATTGCAACTGCACATGGGGACAAAGATCATACTTTTTGGAGAAATGTCCACTGGTCTGATGAAACAAATATACAACTGTTTGGCCATAATGACCATCATTATGTTATGAAGCACGGGGATGGCAGCATCATGTTGTGGTGGTGCTTTGCTGCAGGAGGGACTGGTGCACTTCACAAAATAGATGGGGCAGGAAAATTATTTGGATATATTGAAGCAACATCTCAAGACATCAGGAAGTTAAACCTTGGTCGCAAATGGGTCTTCCAAATGGGCAATGACCCCAAGCATACAAGCATCCCCAAGCAAGTTGTGGCAAAATGGCTTAAGGACAACAAAGTCAAGATATTGGAGTGTCCATCACAAAGCCCTGACCTCGAACCTATAGAAATTTTGTGGGCAGAACTGAAAAAGCGTGTGCGAGCAAGGAGGCCTATAAACCTGACTCAGTTACACCAGCTCTGTCAGGAGGAATGGGCCAAAATTCACCCAACTTGTGGGAAGCTTGTGGAAGGCTACCTGAAACATTTGACCCAAGTTAAACAATGTAAAGGCAATGCTACCAAATACTAATTGAGTGTATGTAAACTTATGACTGAATGTGATGAAAGAAATAAAAGCTGAAATAAATCATTCTCTCTACTATTTTTCTGACATTTCACGTTCTTAAAATAAAGTGGTGATGCTAACTGACCTAAAACATGGAATTTTTACGAGGATTAAATGTCAGTAGTTATGAAAAACTGTGTTTAAATGTATTTGGCTAAGGTGTATGTAAACTTCCGACTTCAACTGTATATATTTTATACATATTTAAGCCCTTTTTGGGTATGCACAAAACTACCTTCACACTTTCATTCCATTCTGAGCAAATATGAGAACGCCATCATGTTCGTGAGAGTCTCCCCTTTCCGTAGGTTTAATCATTTTTAGGTTACAGTTTTCGGGTTCAACAAATTTTAAAGTGACGTCTCATGGTCTAACAAACATCTATCTAGCTCTACCGCTTTTCACCACATATGCAGATAGACAGTTGCCTCTGATTGAGAACCACACTCGGCCAAACACACAGAAATAGAAAACATAGAACACAAAATATAGAATGCCCACCCCAACTCACGCCCTGACCAAACCAAAATAGAGACATAAAAAGGATCTCTAAGGTCAGGGTGTGACACTCCCAAAATAAAAATGGCCTAACCTTATAACTCTACATGCATTTTGATTCTAAACTAAAAAGACTAATGCCATTTTACCATAACAGAAGCTGAAACCAGAATTGACTGTTTTCACACCTGACCAATTTGTAAATACATTGAATTAAATCAGGCTTATTGATGTCCTACCATGCCTTCGGAATGTGTTCAGACCCCTTGACTTTCTCCACATTTTGTTACGTTACAGCCTTATTCTAAAATTGAAAAATAAAAAATATAAAAAATATTCCTCAGCAATCTACATACAATACCCCGTAATGACAAAGTTTTTAGAAAATGTTGCTCATTTATTAAATCTAGAAACAGAACTAATTAATTTACAAAAGTATTCAGAGACGGGATTGTGTTAAGGCACAGATCTGGGGAAGGGTACCAAAAAATGTCTGAAGCGTTGAAGGTCCCCAAAAACACAGTGGTTTGGAAACACCAAGATTCCTAGAGCACCATTCCTACGGTGAAGCATGGTGGTGGTAGCATCATGCTGTGGGGATGACCAAGACTCTTTCTAGAGCTGGCCACCTGGCCAAACTGAGCCATCGGGGGAGAAGAGCCTTGATCAGGGAGGTGACTAAGAACCCGATGGTTACTCTGACAGAGCTCTAGAGTTCCTCTGTGGAGATGGGAAAAACTTCCAGAAGAACAACCATCTCTGCAGCACTCCACCAATCAGGCTTTTATGGTAGAGTGGCCAGACTGAAGCCACTTCTCAGGAAAAGGCACATGACAGCCCGCTTGGAGTTTGCCTTAAGGCACCTAAAGACTCTCAGATCATGAGAAACAAGATTCTCTGTTCTGATGAAACCAAGATTGAACTCTATGACCTGAATGCCAAGCGTCACGTCAGGAGGAAACCTGGCACCATCCCTACGGTGAAGAATGGTGGTGGTGGCATCATGCTTTGGGGATGTCTTTCAGCAGCAGGGACTGGGAGACTAGTCAGGATCAAGACAAAGATGAATGGAGCAAAGTACAGAGAGATCCTTGATGAAAACCTGCTCCAGAGCGCTGAAGACCTCAGACTGAGGCAAAGGTTCACCTCCAGCAGGACAACGACCCAAAGCACACAGCCAAGACAACACAGGAGTGGCTTCGGAACAAGTCTCTGAATGGCCATGAGTGACCCAGCCAGAGCCCGGACTTGAACACGAACGAACATCTCTGGAGAGACCTGAAAATAGCTGCGCAGCGACGCTCCCCATCCAACCTGACAGTGCTTGAGAGGTTCTGCAGAGAAGAATGAGAGAAACTCCCCAAATGTAGGTGTGCCAAGCTTGTAGCGTCCTACCGAAGAATACTTGAGGCTGTAATCGCTGCAAAGGTGCTTCAACAAAGTGCTGAGTAAAGGGTCTGAATACTTATGTAAATGTGATATTTCAGTTTTTTATTTTTAATAAATTAGCAAACATTTATAAAAACCTGTCATTATGTGGTGTGTAGATTGATGAGGGGGGAAAAATCATACATTTTAGAATAAGGCTGTAACGTAACAAAATGTGGAGAAAGTCAAGTGGTCTGAAAACTATCCGAAGGCACTGTAAATGAGTGAACTTGAGATTGAGAAAAAGACTGATTACTAACCGTTGCCTTGACTTATAAACTGCAGGTCAATTTACAAATATCACTCCTCCCAATGCTACAGACAACACATTCATTCCAATAAAAAATATGATGACATGAAGTCCCATACTCTGCAGAATTTGTGTGCGTGTGTGTTTGTGTTTTTGTGTTTGTGCGTGTGTGCATGCGTGAATTTGGTCAGACTAATTCCAAAATGAAGCTGAACCCCCAAGACACAAAGACTCCCCTAATTAATCACTACTAACGAGGTAGGAGGCTCTGGAAATACCCAGTGAATCAAAATTGATTAATTGTGGAAATTGGAAAAGGATAGTAAAGTAATTGTGAAGGGTTTTTTAGCTCCCTTGGTCACAACTCAGGCTCCATTCCCTTCTGCAATCAAATCAAGGGCCAGTTTGGAAAATCAAACCAAACAAATGCCATGTTTGGGAATTATTGCTGCTTTAGAGAAGACAGTGATTGAATTAAGTTGTTAGTGGTTGATGAAAGGAACATACATTGTTTGCCCAAGTGGGACCTCCTCTTTTCCCCCAGCACCTGGGGAAGTGTTACTGTTGTTTATCAGTACTGCATGCATTCCTACATGACTCATACACACACACACCATTATGGATGATCCGGGTGCGATGCAACGAAGGTGCTCCCACCCCAAGAAGAATGTACAATGCTTATTTCAGCAGAAAGCCTTGGGTGGAGAGTTTGGCAGAATAAACACAGGGCATGGTGGATAATTGATAATTGTGTGTGTGTGTGTGTGTGTGGTGTGTGTGTGTGTGTGTGTGGTGTGTGTGTGTGTGTGTGTGTGTGTGTGTGTGTGTGTGTGTGTGTGTGTGTGTGTGTGTGTGTGTGTGTGTGTGTGTGTGTGTGTGTGTGTGTGTGTGTGTGTGTGTGTGTGTGTGTGTGTGTGTGTCGCAGCAGCATAAGCACAGGGCAGCATGGTGGATGTGATGTCAACCCGGGGCTTCTAATAGATCAATCTGACCCTCATAGATAAATCTGGGCCCTTATAATCTCCAACAGCAGCAGAGCAGTGTTCCGGCTTACACTGTACTATATATGGTGAATGACCGTTAAGCACAGATTCATTCAACCCAGAGCCTAAAATATTCAACTGCATATATATTGTTTATAAATTAGTCTCATAATATATTTTTATAGATTTGTTCAATCATAATATTAATTCCCGTTTTACTGTCTTAATAACTGCTATATTACATAACATGCAATAGAATGCTTATCCTCCTGCCAACATTATTGTCCCATTACTTTGCACATTTGGTTTTAACAGTTTGGTAATCAATATTACTGGGGACAATATTACTGCTTACAACGACACTGGAGTGGCCTGATCAAGGTGACTTGTGACCAATGTTCCCTCTAAGCTGCGCAAGAGCGTGGGCGAGCAGTGGTCCCGAGACTGCCACACATGTCTCCCAGAATTGCCACTCAGAAGAAATATCAGCCCACAGAGATCAGCACGAGGTTGAACTTCACTCAACTAACTAGAGCAGTGGTCGATCTCCAAGACATTTCTAGTCGAATAGGTGAATAGGCTGTTGGCGGTAGGTGAATAGGCTGTTGGCGGTAGGTGAATAGGCTGTTGGCGGTAGGTGAATAGGCTGTTGGCAGTAGGTGAATAGGCTATTGGCGGTAGGTGAATAGGCTGTTGGCAGTAGGTGAATAGGCTGTTGGCGGTAGGTGAATAGGCTGTTGGCGGTAGGTGAATAGGCTGTTGGCGGTAGGTGAATAGGCTGTTGGCGGTAGGTGAATAGGGTGTTGGCGGTAGGTGAATAGGCTGTTGGCGGTAGGTGAATAGGCTGTTGGCGGTAGGTGAATAGGCTGTTGGCGGTAGGTGAATAGGCTGTTGGCAATAGGTGAATAGGCTGTTGGCAATAGGTGAATAGGCTGTTGGCGGTAGGTGAATAGGCTGTTGGCAATAGGTGAATAGGCTGTTGGCGGTAGGTGAATAGGCTGTTGGCGGTAGGTGCACCTGATTCAGCTGCCTGGTAGGAGAACTGTTGTCATTTTGAACCGTTGAATGTGTCTGAAGGTACCAACTCTACCTTCCCGGAGAGCTACCTATGGCCAATCGGATGGCTCAGAATACCTTTTCTGCAGTAACATAGCAGGCATAAAAGAAAGCTACAGCAAAGTTGATTCAGTGAGATTTCAAAATGTTTAAAACCATGACTAGAGAGAGTGTGTCATCGAATACAGCAAAGAGCTGCTGTTTTTATGAGTGAGTTCATGTTTTAGTTCTTACTCAGCACTGTCAACACTTTTATAAGCCACATAAATTTCCAATCAGCGCTACATGAAGCAGTAATTAATGAGTTGGAAAGTGTATCTATAGGCTTGCGTTGTTGTTGTTATTATTAGCAGCTTGGGTGGGGTTTTTGTACTTGTTTTTTGTATATATTTTCTTTGGAATTTTTATCCCTTTTTCTCTCCAGTGTCGTGATATCCAATTGGTTGTTACACTCTTGTCCCATCCCTGAGAGGCGAAGGTCGAATGTGTCCTCTGAAACACGACCCTTCCAAGCTGCACTGCATCTTGACTCACTACTCGCCTAACCCGTAAGCCAGCAGCACCAATGTGTTGGAGGATACACCGTACAACTGATGACCGATGTCAACGTGCATGCGCCCGGACTGCCACAAGAAGTCGCTAGAGTGCGATGGGACAAGGACATCCCGGCCGGCCAAACCCTCCAATAACTCGGACAACGCTGAGCCAATTGTGCGACCGCCTCATGGGTCTCCCGGTTGCGGCTGGCTGACCCATACTGACTGGGATCAGACCCGGGTCTGTAGTGACGCCTCTTGCCCTGCATTGCAGTGCCTTAGACCGCTGACCCTCTGTGCATGAGGCAGAAATAATGCGGTGCGACTCAAATTTCGCCATCAGCTGGAAGACGGTGTCCCTCTTGGTGTCAGTGGAGGAAAGGGAGAGCGGAGGGATGTTGAGAGGCGGACCCTCAGTCTTCTACTCTCTCCGTCTGCTGAAATGCAAGCAACATTAGCCCAGTAAAATTAAATTGAAAAAGCTAATTATTTAAATGTATGCTCACTCAGCTGTGCCTCACAAGTAATATAACAACAGATCTATTACCGGTGTGATCATATAGCCTACTCAAATGTTTTTATGTAATTAACAAAAATGGACCAAACAACAATGCATTGGCAGGGCAATTCAATCAAAGCCAATATGTAATGATTATGTATTGGGCCTATAGCTTAATGCACAAACCTCATTGTTACATTGCATAGGCTTACATTTTTTTAAGCCATGTTAAAAAAGAATCTGAGCAATAGATCTCGGCTTGCATTTTGACTCAATGTGGAAAGTAACGTGGACTCAGAATAGGTTGGTGACCACTTAGAGATTTTCCCTGTTAACACTATCAATGTTTCCCTTTACAGTGCCAATTCTGATCGAATCAACGCAATATTAGCCACTTTCAATGCAATTTTACAGAAACAAAACAAACTATGCAAGACATTTTGTTGTAAGCAGAATGCATCAGAGTAGGATTTTATCGCATTGAGACACATGACTTAGCCCATACTCTACACAGACCGGTGCGACATAAACAATCCCAGCTGCATTAGGCCTATATGCAAATTGACCATTGCCATATATGGATCTGTGCCATTTACTTTGAACTGGACTGTGTTTACAGCATTAGCGATCGTGAGTAGATGTGCTTGTTTTGGGAGTGTTGTATTTTGAGACATGCTTGAACAAGCTAAGTGGCCAATAGGCAGAGGGTAGCATAGTTTGTCTGATTAATGGTATGGGAATAATAATGCATTTAATTTTGTAAACTTTTTTCTTGCATCAAACACCACAACAACATTTTCAGTCACTTCTTTGTCTGAAGATATCATTTGATTTGATTTGGATCTCTTTTAGTCCCCATTTGGACTAATCTTCCAAGAGTCCTTAAACATTAAAATACAATTTATAATACGAACACATTTCCACATATAACACACTATTACAAACATATATAATATACTAACATAATGACCCAATAAATACTCAATCTAAAAAAATATTAAATTCTTCATCTACTATAGTCCCACAACATTTCTATGTATTATATTTAAATCATTTTAAAATAATGTTTAAATTTATATATTGAAAGGTTTCTGGTTTGCTCAGTTAATTTATTCAATTTCTTTATTGCTCTAAATCAAAATGTTATTTTGCCTATTTCTCTATTCTGTCTGGACAAGGCATAGATGGTGGACAATCTATTCCTAGTATTTACAGAATGTCTGTCTCTTACCAACTGAATACCGTTGTGAATAGAACTTGGCCTTTTTAAATGATGTATATTATGAAATAAAATAAGCATGTTCCTTTCAATGATCTTATCGATTGATGACCAACCAAGAACACTGCGCATGACTGCAACAGAAGAACCATATCTCCACCTTAAAACAATCCTTGCTGCTTTGTTCTGTGCATTCTGCAGCCTCCTAACTTCACTTGATGATGCATTTCCCCAGACCACAGAACAGTAGTTCACCTGACTCTCAATAAATGCTTGTGTTATTTGCTGAATAATTTTTTCCTGGTAAATATTTAGCTATCCTTCTGATTATGCAGGCTGTTTTAATATTTTTTTTTACGTAGATTAGTTATTTGAGATGACCATGAAAAGCAGTTGTCTAGCTGCACTCCCAATAGTTTGGTTTCTGCCACTTATTCAATTTGTACTCCTCCCATACTTAATTGTATCCCATGCTGTTTTGACATTTTCCTAGTGGAACAGACCAACATAACTTTGGTTTTCTTGGTGTTTAAAACAAGTTTGTTTTGGCAAACCCACTCCCTAATATTCTCCAAATCTCCTTGTAAAGCTTGCTGTACCTGTTGAACCGATTGTCTTGAAGCATAAATTGTAGTATCATCTGCAAATATAGTAACTTGAGTTTCAGCTAAGGCATAGGGAAGGTTGTTGGTATATATTAAATAGAGAAGTGGCCCAAGGCAGCTGCCCTGCGGTATTCCACAGTTTAACACATGAGGAGAAGAAAATGAACCATTGATATAGGTGGACTGTTTCCTGTCAATTAGATATGACTGTACCCAATTCAATGCTACCTCCTTAAAACCATAATGCATTAATTTTGTCGAAATTATTTCATGATCCACTAAATCAAATGCTGCCCTGAAATCTAAAAATAGTACACCCACAAACTTGCCATTATCCATAGCATTCAGCCACTGGCCAGTCAGTCAGTCAGTCAGCCACAGTGGAATGTTTTTTGCGATAAGCATGCTGATTGGCTGTAATCAGATCCTTCTTTTCCATGTACTCCCATATTTGTCTACTCACAATACCCTCAAATATCTTACTGAGTGTAGGGAGTAGACTAATTGTTCAACAATTGGCAGGAGTAATGGGTTCTTTGCAGTCTTTCGGAATAGGACACAGTTTCGCATGCTTCCATACATTTGCAAACATCCCCTTTTCCAGTGACCAATTCAATATGTATCACAGGGGAACTGCAATCTGGGGAGCAGCACAGCGAAGCAAAAAATTGTCCATAACACCATAACCTGTATATTTACCACCAGGTAATGACTTCAATAGGTTTAACACCTCCACTGACACCGTTTGCAGACTAAAAGAGCAGATCTTGTTGCTCATAATATGATCATCAATCCATTGGACAATAGCTCATTTGGAAGAATGTATGTTTACATTGTTGCTCAGTAAATAAATTTTCTTTGTAAAGAAGAAGAACAAGTGGATTAACAGGTTAATGTCAAGCCCTGCATGTTTTTTTCAAAAGTCTCATGGAATGCAGGCCTACATTGAACACCACATATTGACTGCCACCGTACACTGAATGATAGAACAGATATGTAAATGTTTTAATGTTATGGAATGCATTTTCTCAATTTTTTTATGGTAGGCCACTCTAATATGCCCACATTATGATCAAATAGCCACAGTAGCCTACTTGGCCACTATTAAAACTGTAACTTAAAGCGGGTACATCCTCAGTGTTCACAGTAAACGTGCGGTGGAAGTTGCACATAATTTTCACAACGTTCAAGTTTGCGCTCAGCAGACCTGAAATTTGCTCAGTACCGAAAAAAATGACAGGGAACATTACTGCTGGTGACATCACAGGGGTGCCTGTAGTTTTGTTTGGATTATCTCCTTAGGGGTCACTTCTCTGTAGAAGAAGCTATTTGAGCCCATGCAGCCCTCACTGGGAGAAGTCTTCCTTTCCACAGCACGGCACACACACACACTGTGCCATATACAGCACGGCACTGACTGATTCCCTTCACGCTGGCGGCCACAACCAGGGGGAGAAACAGCAGCACGCAGAGAAACTTTGATTCCCCAGCTACCACTCTGCCATAATCCCTTTCTCTGATCTCGGCTCATTTTGCTTTAATATATATATATATATATTTTTACTTTCTAGAGGATAGGAGGAATTATTAAAATCCAAACTGCTCAGTGAAAGTCTGTTCTCCACCTACAGGCATGTTGGGTAGAGGGGGGAGGACGGGGAAGGGAGATAAATTGAACGAAAGTGTTGAAATAGCCTCCAAGGATTCTCTTTCCCTCTCTTTGTTTCTCTCCCACTCCTTTGATATTCAGTCTGTTTTCCCCACCTCTCCTCTTCCACCAGTGGACAACTTAGCCGCTTGAGGTCACATCCGCTCCAACCCGGCTCTGTAATTTACTGTGGGGTGTACAGTGTTCGCTGATCTCCTAAATCGGGGCACTAGAGCTGAGACCTGCGGCCACCCAAGCCTCAAGCCCTCCCTGGGTCTGGTTTGAGTAATAGCTGATATCCCCCAGATAGGTGGTGTGCATTTCATTTCTAGAAGGATCATAAGTCACCAACCGGGGCAGAGGAGCTGGCTATGTCATCTGAGATAAGAACTAAGCCGGGGAGAGCGGCTGAAAGACATGCAGGTAATATACCTGTCTGTTAGAAAGGAGGACGCAGGAGGAGTAAGGAGGAGCAAGGGTTATGAAGGAGGCAGGAGGCAGGAGGCAGGAGGCAGGAGGCAGGAGGAGGAAGGAGGAGGAAGGGCTAGGAGGGAGGTGGCAGGAGGAGGAAGAATTAGGGATATGTCTCTTTTTCCTCTCTCCTCTCTCCTTGTTAAGATGAAACAAATATATATAATGATGTATGAGGCTTGAAACGGTAGCATCATAATAGTAGCCTTGAGAAACACACACAGACACACACACACTTTAAGCTGAATTATTTACATTATTTTAAAAATATATCTTTTTTGCTCCAAAAGAGCCAGCATCATTAAAAAACCAATGGCAGTCCTTAACTAAGGTCGATGTCTGCACCCTCGCTGAAATCGAATTAGCATTAAAAAAACACCATCAAAATCCAGTTTAAGTTAGAGATATCTGTTTTTTGCATCTCAATCCACTGCATTCGCCTATGTCGCAATTCCGCATCTGTGGTGAAAGGTGACAGAGCTGGAGCGGTGTTTGTTAGACCATCGTCCCGAAAACTGGTCTTCTCACAAAATCATCTGTAGCATCCGAATGGATTGGCCTACAAACTCTAAATGGAAAGATGAGACTCGTGAAAACGATCATGTTGGTTGTTTTGCTCTAGGATGTACATAGGTACTTGTTGAAATGAATGGAAGTATATATGGAGACTGTCTAGTGCCAAAAATAAGGGGAATAAATACATGTAAATATATATATATATTTATATTCCCCCATTATATATAATGTTTCTTAGTAGACGGTTTAGACAGGGTTTAGATATATGGGTTAATTCCCTAATTTAATCTCACCAATAGTAGCTGAATCTGATCTCAGTAATGTGGACTGGGCTGGGAGTGATGGGCATCGTGGTGTGTGTGTGTGTGTGTGTGTGTGTGTGTGTGTGTGTGTGTGTGTGTGTGTGTGTGTGTGTGTGTGTGTGTGTGTGTGTGTGTGTGTGTGTGTGTGTGTGTGCCAGCGGTTAGGATGGACGGTGCTGCTGCAGAGAGTAAGGCACAGCATGGCTCCCAGGGCTTTAATCCCGGCCTGACTCTGTGCCTCATGCCAGCGTGAGGAATCACATACACACTACTGCCAGCCTAAGGACCCTGTCCTTACACTTTGCTAATATGCAGCTTTATGGATGCTGCCAATTAACTGATTGCTGGGCGGGAAGTGAGCCGGGGCCGGGGCCGGAGCCAGAGGGAACTGACCACAACAATGCCATATACAGTTCCTTTGAAAAGTATTCAGACCCCTTGACTTTTTCCACATTTTAATACATTACAGCCTTATTCTAACATGGATTTTTTTAAATCCTCAGCAATCTACACACAATACCCCATAATGACAAAGCGAAAAAAGAAAAAAAACTTTGCTTGAGACTCGAAGATGCATCCTGTTTCCATTGATCATCCGTGAGATACTTCTACAACTTGATTGGAGTACACCTGTGGTAAATTCAATTGTTTGGACACGATATGGAAAGGTACACACCTGTCTATATATGGTCCCACAGTTGACAGTGTATGTCAGAGGAAAAACCAAGCCGTGTGGTCGAAGTAATTGTCCATATAGCTCCGAGCTAGGATAGTGTCGAGGCACAGATCTGGGGAAGGGTAACAAAAACATTCTGCAGCATTGAAGGTTCCCAAGAACACAGTGGCCTCCATCATTCTTAAATGGAAGAAGTTTGGAACCACCAAGACTCTTCCTAGAGCTGGCCGCCCAGCCAAACTGAGCAATCGGGGGAGAAGGGCCTTGGTCAGGGAGGTGACCAAGAACCTGATGGTCACTATGACAGAGCTCTAGAGTTCCTCTGTGGAGATGGGAGAAACTACTAGAAAGACAACCTTCTCTGCAGCACTGCACCAATTCTCTGGTCTGATGAAACCAAGATTGAACAGTTTGGCCTGAATGCCAAGCATCACGTCTGGAGGAAACCTGGCACCATCCCTACGGTGAAGCATGATGGTGGCAGCATCATGCTGTGGGGATGAATTTCAGCGGCAGGGACTGGGAGACTAGTCAGGATCGAGGGAAAGAAGAACGGAGCAAAGTACAGAGAGATCCTTGATGAAAACCTGCTCCAGAGCGCTCAGGACCTCAGATTGGGACGAAGATTCACCTTCCAACAGGACAACGACCCTAAGCACACAGCCAAGACAACACAGGAGTGGCTTCGGGACAAGTCTCTGAATGTCCTTGAGTGGCCCAGCCAGAGCCCGGACTTGAACCCGATGGAACATCTCTGGAGAGACCTGAAAATAGCTGTGCAGCAACGCTCTCCATCCAACCTGACAGAGCTTGAGAGGATCTGCAGAGAAGAATGGGAGAAACTTCCCGAATACAGGTGTGCCAAGCTTATAGCATCATACTAAAGAAGACTCAAGGCTGTAATCGCTGCCAAAGGTGCTTCAACAAAGTACTGAGTAAAGGGTCTGAATACTTACAGTATATAATATGTTTTTTAAGTTTATATTTGTAATACACTTCCAAACATTTCTAAAAACCTGTTTTTGCTTCGTCATTATGGGGTATTGTGTGTAGATTGATGAGAAAAATATATATTTAATCAACTTTAGAATAAGGCTGTAGCAAAACAAAATGTGGAAAAGTCAAGTGGTCTGAATACTTTCCGACAGTACTGTATATAGCTTCGATTCAGAGGTTCTTTAGGAGAAAATGCCTTGAACTGAAACAGTGATTGCCAATAGCCTAGATAAGATTTCCTTTGACTATTAAAAACGGTTTCTTGCTAATATTGAATGTGAACATAACTGTATTCATGTAATTGCAGTGTTCTTGTGAGGTTATCTGTCTGTTGTTATTATTAAGAGTTTGCTCTTAATTGCAAAAATCGCTGAAGTTGGAGACTTTTATCTCCCTCACCAACTTCAAACATCAGCTAACTGAGCAGCTAACCGATCGCTGCAGCTGTACATAGTCTATTGGTAAATAGCCCACCCTTTTCACCTACCTCATCCCCATACTGTTTTTATTTATTTACTTTTCTGCTCTTCTGCACACCAATATCTCTACCTGTACATGACCATCTGATCTTTTATCACTCCAGTGTTAATCTGCAAAATTGTAATTATTTGCCTACCTCCTCATGCCTTTTGCACACATTGTATATAGACCCCCCCTTTGTTTTCTACTGTGTTATTGACTTGTTAATTGTTTACTCCATGTGTAACTCTTTGTTGTATGCTCACACTGCTATGCTTTATCTTGGCCAGGTCGCAGTTGCAAATGAGAACTTGTTCTCAACTAGCCTACCTGGTTAAATAAAGGTGAAATAAAAATAAAAAATAAAAAAAATACTATTTGACTTGAGCCCCTCTGCTGTTGGTGTTGTCTCATCACTGCCCTCTGCAGGAAAGCAGGGAGAGTAGCACCTCAGTGGTGCCTTCAACAGACACACACGGGTGCGTGCACAAACACACATGCACACGCATCAGGCACACGCACACACACACATTTACCCTTGTAGCTGACAGAGTTAGATGCATGTCCTCCACAGGGAGTTTGCATTTGGATGAGTGGACAGCAGCTCATATACACTAATTAAATTGCCTGCGTCCTATCCGCTGACTGGCCTGGCAGAGACGAATAAACCAATCAACACACACTGAATTCAACAGACACACCTGACTGCACACACACACAAACGGACACACACACACGGATGGATGTTCACACACACCTCTTCGAAACTCTCCCTCCTTCGAGGCACAGCAATTAATCAACCAAACGCACCACAGTTTGCCGTTCCCCGTCTCTCTAAATGTGGTAAATAAGCCGGCCGCTCCGCTCTCTCCACGACGCAGGGAGACATTTCGTCAAACGAATATGATCAAAACAAAGCTAATGACGTGTAAATTGTTGATGATGTATTCTGTAGTGAGCGGCCGCAGTGTGCTGTCTGTCTGAGGGTAATCACTGACATGGGAAAGACATAATGAGGAGCAAATGAATATGAATATTAGGAACATTGAACATTACGCAGAGCAACTTTGACACTCAGAAAGTGGGTTGTCTGGATGTGGATGCTGTCACAATGTGTTCTATTTGCGGTACGGTAAGCTCCCTGGCTGTCTCAAGAACACACGTGCAAGTCAGTCTGGTTGTTTGATTTCAGGACAAATCTAGAGTGAGGAAGAAAATGGCTTAGGATTAAAGGTCTATGACATCGCTCTTCTGACTCCACAAGGACAAAATACAATAGTCATAGCAGAGCTACTGTAAGAAAAGTGAAGGTGGTGGTGGAGGTCATAGTAGAGTGAAACTTGGCCAGCCTCCCCATGGTGGACTCACCTCTTTGGGGCTTGTCTCCCTCTGCTAGAGGCCCTCCACCCTGGTCTCTGGCTCAGCAATGGGTGAAGCAGAGCACCAGACAGACGCTTAGTGTAGAGCGCTTGGCTAGTCCACAGCTAAAACCCCTGCCTAGCTGATTAGCATAGGGCGCTAGCTAGGCTAGTCCACATACAGCTAGAGCCCTGCTAGTGACTTGCCAAGCAAGTGCATTACCAGCCCTAATCCCACAAGCTGAAGCAGGGGATCTTACATCTGAGAACAATCCAAGGCACAGCAGACACAGATTTGGAGGTACAACGTTGGGAGTGTCAGGGAGAGATGGTTCGTGGGGAGGATTGTAGGGCTGAGGGATGGAGGGGGAGGAGTGAGATGGAGCTACCTACTGATAGAGTAACTGTGTTAGGAGAGTTAGGATGAATCCACAGTGAGCAACTGAACCACTATGGTAGCAGATGTCTCTACATTACAAAGGGAGAGGTTATTGTATATTCAAATAGAATGGGCCCAGTTGACTGATCATACAATGCTATTAGAGCAACAAAACCCATGAGACATTCTCCAACGAAGTGCTTGAACAGCCCAATGAAATGACTAGAAGTATAAAACAAATGTGGAGTGGGCTAATGCGTGATCATTTTGGCCTAGTTTCTTGTGACAGTTTTATCAAAACCGAGTAGCTGGCCAGAACACACCTGAGATTTGGTTCTGTGTGCTGAGATTAGTTTTAGCAAGATTAACTACCTGCTCTTTTGCAGACTGGCAATTCCATGTTCAGACTACAGCCCAAGTATGCAGATTTTCTCTTATTTCACAGAACATGTGGAACAGAAATGTATGATGTGTGTATTACCTTGGGACAGATATCTGGCAGAAACTATACCTTTTGATATTGCTGTAAATGGTTGGTGTTGTGTGTGTTTGAGGGGCTGGAGGAAACATGAGTTTTATGCACACACACACACACACACACACACACACACACACACACACACACACACACACACACACACACACACACACACACACACACACACACACACACACATACATACACACACACACACACACCCACACACACACACACACACACACACATACACACACACACCCACACACACACCCACACACACACACACACACACACACACACACACACACACATACACACACACACCCACACACACACCCACACACACACACACACACACACACACACACACACACACACACATACACACACACACACACACACACACACACACTCGACACAATCTCTGCAGTGCGCGCAACAGATGGATTTTCTCCTCCAGGAGCTGACTGAACAAAAAGAACATTCAATATGTAATTACCTTCCTTCTCTCCATACAGACTTCAGCAAGTCACGCAGTTGTAGAGAATTCAATATGCACCCATGACAAACAAACATTTATTTCCATGGCATTACACTAGGAAGTGTAATGCCATGGAAAGAAATGTTTGTTTTGCTACTGTGTGTGTGGGGGGAGGAGGGGAGGAGGGAGGGAACCACCTGCATTGTTCATCATGAGACGTGGGTCGACCGTCGAACCCTAGACAGCCTGGCTGGCTGGTTGACTGGTGCGGGGACATGTGATGTCTCCTCTCGTAGAGAGCCGCTACGACAAGATGGATTTTTAAATAAAAAATGTAACCAAACTTTTCCCTACAGACAATTCAAAGCGAGCGAGCTTCTCTCACAATATTTTGCATTCTTATTAACTGCTTGGGTGCAATTTATTGTCCTCTGAGGCGATGGAGGTGGTTGGGAGAGGGGGACTCTGGTCGGAGCTGATAAGCCGCTGCTCACAACCAGGCCCGCTGGAGGGACCAGATTTTCCAGGAAGACAATGTCCACTAGGTCAGACACACACACACACACAGGCGAGTGCAAGCATGCGCACACACACACACACACACACACACACACAAACACACATACACACACACATTACAGGCACTGCATAGCACTACACACAAAAACACACACACACCCATCCCATTTCCAGCCTCCATCCACACAACATCCACACATGACAACATGCACCCCTGTGTACTGTAATCACCCTCTATAACTAACTGAGTAATGATGATTATTCTACACGGCACGTCAACGGCATCACAACGAAGGTTGAAAACAATGAAAAGTAATGATATTCCCTCTCTTCTAGTTGCTCCGTGTTTGTGTTTATGTCTAGGAGACTGGGGAAGGAAACGACAGCGTAGCGATGGGGGGAGAAAAATGACAGTGGTGCAGCGGTGCGCTGGGCTGGGCTCCATAGTGCAGACACGAGCACAGCAGAGACGTGCGTCTATAAAGTAAAATAAGCACCTTTCTGTGGGGATATGACAGCCAATCCATCAGGGGAAATGGAGCCTCTGTCTCTGGCACCAAGGAGAGAGGCCCCCAAGCTTTATAAATAGTTGCACATTTTTAAAGGAAATTGGAAGTTGTCAGACATATGCCATCCGCTTTGCTTTTTTTTGTTAAGGATCTCTCCTTCTAGGCTTGTGGACATGCGGCTTGGGGGAACATGATTCAAACATCACAAAATACAAAGTAGCAGGGGTTTGAAAGGCTAGCCTGCAAGGTGCTGAATCTCCTTGGAGCAAGAAGAGTGTATTCATGGTCCAATGCCACCATGTCAAGGAGCAAGTGGCACTCGAGTCGGGCAGGAAAATAGTTTATAGCTTCATAGTGTCTCCCTTTCCAGAACTTCATCTTCTGAGCATTATGGTGAAGGACTATGGTTTGTGTGTGTGTGTGTGTGTGTGTGTGTGTGTGTGTGTGTGTGTGTGTGTGTGTGTGTGTGTGTGTGTGTGTGTGTGTGTGTGTGTGTGTGTGTGTGTGTGTGTGTGTGTGTGTGTGTGTGTGTGTGTGTGTGTGTGTGTGTGCGTGCGTGCGTGCGTGCGTGCGTGTGCACATGTGAGTGTGCGTGCCTGCTAAGTACGGGTGTGTGTCTGTCACAATGTGTTACCACTGCATGCAGTCTAAAATCGCATACCAGTGATATTTTCTGCAGGGATTCTGAATTTCATCTCGCCTTGAGGTTACTGAAAACCAGTGGTCAATGAGAAGGTAAATTCGGGATGGAAACCCAATGTTGAACTTCAAAGAGGCAGAGCACTGTGTCTAATTCAGATGATGTGTCGGTCGGAGTGGTTGATTAAAGTTGACTATCGCTGCACACGGATGGGTAGGAGAGGAGAGGTATAGCCAGAGGGCTGAGACAGAACGTGCTACATGGGTCTGTATTCTTCATTCCTTCCCTTTCATCTTTCATGTAGTGGAACAAGCCACAGATACACAGAAAAGGAACATCCTACAGGGAGAAACTTTACAGTCAAAATCATAGTAGAACAACCTATTGTATTAAATATTCAGTGTCTCATTAGCCCATGTGGACTGGGCATCTGATTGATGCAAGTCACAAAACAATTAAACACAAATAAATCATTGTAAATCATACTATGAATGTATATTGCATTGAATCAGCTGTGAGAGTGAGATCACCATTATCATTCTACTTTTTATTAGATTAAAATGGATGTTTATTTAGTCATATTCACAGGGTTGCAGATGTAGTAGCAGTGTACAGTGAAATACTTCAGCTCTGAGCTCCAACAGTGCAGGTGTGAATGAAGCAATAATAATAAATGAATGGGGGGGAACATAATAAATGTCCAAAGGGGGAACAGCAAGGGGACAGGGGATCAGGTAGCTGACTAGTGGTGGCTATTCAGCCGCCTGATGGTCTGAGGGTAGAAGCAGTTGGCCAGTCTGTTAGTTTTAGCCATGATGCTCCTGTACTGGCCACGACTGAGTGATGAAAGCGGGGAGATCAGGCCGTGGCTCGGGGGGGAACAAGCCAAATTTCTTCAGCCTCCATAAGATTCGCTGTCGTGCCTTCTTCACCATGATGTCCTTGTGATTTGACCATTTCAGTTCCTCTGAGATAGGTACACCGAGGAACATAACGTTTTTGACCGTCTCCACGGCGGTTGATGAAGATGGGGGTGTGCCCAACCGGGTTCCTTCTGAAGTCCAGAATCAGTTCCTTTGTTTTGCAGAAGTTGAGGGAGAGGTTGTTTACCTGGCACCACACCGTCAGAGTGCCTACCTCCTCCTTGTAGGCTGTCTTGTCATTGTTGGTAATCAGGCCTACTGCTGTCGTGTTGTCAGCGAACTTAATAAAGTTGGAAATGTGTAACTTTTCTACTTTCAAACGTACAATAATTGCAAAAAGCAGGCAAGACACCATATAACTGAGCCAGTGTGCATCAATCACATCGATAGTTTAGATTTACTGAGTCCTGCACAAGGTGAAAATAACCTGTAATAATACTTGAAATGATCATTAATCTGTCCCGGTCCGCAGTGAGGAGAGGAACATTAAGATAATGCTTGATAACATCTCCTGTCGCCTCTCACAGCGAGTCACTGTGTTGGTAATCAAATCCACCCACAATTCTTTGCAGATATAAGCTATGGGGGGAGAGAGAGAGCGACAGAGAGAGAGAGAGAGCAACAGAGAGAGAGAGAGAGAGAGAGAGAGAGAGAGAGAGAGAGAGAAGCAGAACAGCAAGGAGAGTCTCAGGGAGGTAAAGATAAATGGTACACCCCATGCTATCACATGATCTGCAAAGTATGAATGGACAAATATTTCAATTTAAATGCAAAACGTTGAGGTGGTAGTGGGGGGTTGTATCAACGGCTGCATTTCAGTTACATGCTACTGGAGGATTTCATAAATAACAATTCACTGTAATTATTCCTCTTCAAATGAGGTTTTAAACCTTCTGTGGCACACAGTGTCTTCATAGTAATGTTTTTATTTCCTCAACCCTTTGTTATTCTTGTTCTTAATGTAATTGGTTCTGTCCTCTGGCTCATCGAACTGACAGATATCTACAGCGGGACACTATCTCAAGATCCCAGCAGGAACGCACTCTGCTCTGCTCCACAGACAGAAGGGGCCTGTGTGTGTGTGTGTGTGTGTGTGTGTGTGTGTGTGTGTGTGTGTGTGTGTGTGTGTGTGTGTGTGTGTGTGTGTGTGTGTATGTGTGTGTCTGTCTGTCTGTCTGTCTGTCTGTCTGTCTGTCTGTCTGTCTGTCTGTCTGTCTGTCTGTCTGTCTGTCTGTCTGTCTGTCTGTCTGTCTGTCTGTCTGTGTGTGTGTGTGTGTGTGTGTGTGTGTGTCCCCTTCCAGAGGCCCTTCCAGAGGCCTTTGCCTCCTCTTCCTCTTCCTCCTCATCCACTCCTAAATCACCCTCTACACTCTGCGTCACACCTCATCATTTAACCTGGTTTATCAACATCACCCACCTCTAGCCATTTCTGCTTTCTGATGGGGCGAAGAGGTTCATCTATCTATGTATGTGATGTTTATAGTTTGTCCTTTCTAAGAGAGAGAGAGAAATGTAGCCTACAGAGTGCTGACTTGGTGAGAATCCTTGTAACGGCAGTCTTTTATCGTAGTTTGACTGACTTATGAGGTACCGCGGAACAGCTTGCAGCATGGGGTCACGGTCAGGGTTCAATAAGACATCTATGATTCCTCTATAGCCGTAAATACATGTTCAATATGACATGCTAGCCTTTGTCAGACCCATAAATTGTCATTAGCCATCTACAGTCTATGGCTCTGGCCTTTTGTATTTTCTTCTCCAGACCTACATACATACAGTATAGTGTCTTGGTTTGCACTTACCTCTCCTCATCCAGAAAATCAAGGCTTCCATATGATTCATTTCTAGGACTGAATATAGTGACTACAATTCAATTGACCCTCATCTGTTTGAAACAAAGCTTCCAGAGAGTCAAGACCTCCATATGATTCCTTCTCTAGGCCTACTATATTATAGTGACTACAATTCCAGTTACCACTCCTCATTCGTTTGAAACAAAGCTTCCTGAGAGTCGAGACTTACCTTGTCTTCATTCCTTCCTCTTGGATGTGTGTAAACCCACCAACTTTCAAGTTTTCTCCTCTACCCAGTGTCCAGATGCACATGTTTTTAGACATTTTTGCACATTTATTACAAAAATGTACTGAAATATCATATTTACATAAGTATTCAGACCCTTTACTCAGTACTTTGTTGAAGCACCTTTGGCAGCGATTACAACCTCAAGTCTTCTTGTGTATGACGCTACAAGCTTGGCACACCTGTATTTGCAGAGTTTCTCCCATTCTTCTCTGCAGATCCTCTCAAGCTCTGTCAAGTTGGATGGGGAGCGTCACTGCACAGCTATTTTCAGGTCTCTCCAGAGATGTTCAATTGGGTATAAGACTGAGCTCCGGCTGAGCCACTTAAGAACATTCAGAGACTTGTCCCAAAGCCACTTCTGTATTGTCTTGCTGTGTGCTTAGGGCTGTTGTCCTGTTGGAAGGTGAACCTTCGCCCCAGTCTGAGGTCCTGAGTGCTCCGGGGCAGGTTTTCATCAAGGATATCTCTGTACTTTGCTCCGTTCATCTTTCCCTCGATCATGACTAATCTCCTAGTCCCTGCCTCTGAAAAACATCCCCACAGGATGATGCTGCCACCACCATGCTTCACTGTCGGGATGGTGTCAGGTTTCCTCAAGACTTGACGCTTGACATTCAGGCCAAAGAGTTCGATCTTGGTTTCATCCGACGAGAGAATCTTGTTTCTCATGGTCTGAGAGTCCTTTAGGCTCCTTTTGGCAAACTCCAAGCGGACTGTTTTACTGAGGAGTGTCTTCTGTCTGGCCACTCTACCATAAAGGCCTGATTGGTGGTGTGCTGCATAGATGGTTGTCCTTCTGGAAGGCTCTCCAACCTCCACAGAGGAACTCTGGAGCACTGTCAGAGTGACTATGGGGTTCTTAGTTACCTCCCTGACCAAGGCTCTTCTCCCCTAATTGCTCAGTTTGGCTGGGTGGCCAGCTCTAGCAAGAGTCTTTTTTATTACATTTTTTATTGAATATCCGAAACATACAATATACTTGCAGTGACGCCGGTCAACAACTATAGCACACCAGTCATCCAACAGACTCCCATTCAGAACGACACACAGGTGCATACAGGGTCAATGCCCTGCTCAAGGGCACGTTGAAAGATCTCCCACCAGGCCAAAAAACATGATCCCCCACAGTTCCCCAATATCTGTCCCTCAACCATCCGAGACACCTCCCACTGCCCCCCCCCTGCAGAAGATAAAAAATTTATAAAAAATAAACAATACAATTAATTCCATTCCCCACCCCAAGAACCCCCAATGCACCAACAACCAAAAAAAAGAAAAAGACAGAAGAAAACAGCAAAAGCTATGCAATATATATATATATATATATATATATATATATATATATATATATATATATATATATATATATATACAGTGGGGCAAAAAAGTATTTAGTCAGCCACCAATTGTGCAAGTTCTCCCACTTAAAAAGATGAGAGAGGCCTGTAATTTTCATCAGAGGTACACTTCAACTATGACAGACAAAATGAGGGAAAAAATCCAGAAAATCACATTGTATGATTTTTAAGTAATTAATTAGCATTTTATTGAATGACATAAGTATTTGATACATCAGAAAAGAAGAACTTAATATTTGGTACAGAAACCTTTGTTTGTAATTACAGAGATCATACATTTCCTGTAGTTCTTGACCAGTTTTGCACACACTACAGCAGGGATTTTGGCCACTCCTCCATACAGACCTTCTCCAGATCCTTCAGGTTTCGGGGCTGTCGCTGGGCAATACGGACTTTTAGCTCCCTCCAAAGATTTTCTATTGGGTTCAGGTCTGGAGACTGGCTAGGCCACTCCAGGACCTTGAGATACTTCTTATGGAGCCACACCTTAGTTGCCCTGGCTGTATGTTTTGGGTCGTTGTCATGCTGGAAGACCCAGCCACGACCCATCTTCAATGCTCTTACTGAGGGAAGGAGGTTGTTGGCCAAGATCTTGTGATATATGGCCCCTCCATCCTCCAGAAAAGCATCCCCAATGAATGATGTTTCCACCTCCATGCTTCACGGTTGGGCGTAGTGTGTTACTAATGGTTTTCTTTGAGACTGTGGTCTCTGCTCTCTTCAGGTCATTGACCAGGTCCTGCTGTGTACTTCTGGGCTGATCCCTCACCTTCGTCATGATCATTGATGCCCCACGAGGTGAGATCTTGCATGGAGCCCCAGACCGAGGGTGATTGACCGTCATCTTGAACTTCTTCCATTTTCTAATAATTGCGCCAACAGTTGTTGCTTTCTCACCAAGCTGCTTGCCTATTGTCCTGTAGCCCATCCCAGCCTTGTGCAGGTCTACAATTTTATCCCTGATGTCCTTATACAGCTCTCTGGTCATGGCCACTGTGGAGAAGTTGGAGCTTGTTTGATTGAGTGTGTGGACAGGTGTTTTTTATACAGGTAATGAGTTCAAACAGGTGGAGTTAATACAGGTAATGAGTGGAGAACAGAAGGGCTTCTTAAAGAAAAACTAACAGGTCTTTGAAAGCCGGAATTCTTACTGGTTGGTAGGTGATCAAATACTTATGTCATGCAATAAAATGCAAATGAATTACTTAAAAATCATACAATGTGATTTTCTGGATTTTTGTTTTAGATTCTGTCTCTCACAGTTGAAGTGTACCTATGATCAAAATTACAGACCCCTACATGCTTTGTAAGTAGGAAAACCTGCAAAATCGGCAGTGTATCAAATACTTGTTCTCCCCAATATATATATATATATATATATAATAACAAAGGACATCAAGGACAACTAAAATCATAACAGCAATGCCAACTGTATATGTTTGAGTGCATGCCTGGCACTATTACATGTGTGTGTGCATATGCACGTGAGAGTGTGTGCATATGCATGTGTACAAACAGCTGCACGGCCTCAGTCTCAGGCAACCCGGCATTAGCTGTAAAAACACTGCCCCTCATTGTCATTCAAATGTACTTTTTACAATGTTTTACTTTTACTTTATTTTTTACTTTTATCGTTGGTCATCAACTCAACTCCCACTTGTATCCAATTCCACATCCCAACCCTCAGCTTCCCTGAGCCCAACCCATCTCTCCTGGCCACCCTCTTCGGATTTCTATGCAACATATATCGTTCAACTATGCTGTGATGTTTAACGTACAATTTCAATCTATCTAATCAAACAGAATCCACATATTGCGAGTTGAAGATAAATACTTTTACTAAGAGCATTAGTATATTAGTAATTGACTGACCCGGTCTCTCCAGATCTCCTAACAGTACTACACTGCTCAAAAAAATAAAGGGAACACTAAAATAACACATCCTAGATCTGAATGAATGAAATATTCTTATTAAATAAATTTTTCTTTACATAGTTGAATGTGCTGACAACAAAATCACACAAAAATTATCAATGGAAATCAAATGTATCAACCCATGGAGGTCTGGATTTGGAGTCACACTCAAAATTAAAGTGGAAAACCACACTACAGGCTGATCCAACTTTGATGTAATGTCCTTAAAACAAGTCAAAATGAGGCTCAGTAGTGTGTGTGGCCTCCACGTGCCTGTATGACCTCCCTACAACACCTGGGCATGCTCCTGATGAGGTGTCGGATGGTCTCTTGAGGGATCTCCTCCCAGACCTGGACTAAAGCATCCGCCAACTCCTGGACAGTCTGTGGTGCAACGTGGCGTTGGTGGATGGAGCGAGACATGATGTCCCAGATGTGCTCAATTGGATTCAGGTCTGGGGAACGGGCAGGCCAGTCCATTGCATCAATGCCTTCCTCTTGCAGGAACTGCTGACACACTCCAGCCACATGAGGTCTAGCATTGTCTTGCACCAGCATATGATCTCACAAGGGGTCTGAGGATCTCATCTCTGTACCTAATGGCAGTTAGGCTACCTCTGGCGAGAACATGGAGGGTTGTGTGGCCCCCCAAAGAAATGCCACCCTGGAGGATATTGCAGGTAGCAGTACGTTCTCCACGGCGTCTCCAGACACTGTCACGTCTGTCACATGTGCTCAGTGTGAACCTGCTTTAATCTGTGAAGAGCACAGGGCACCAGTGGCGAATTTGCCAATCTTGGTGTTCTCCTGCACAGTGTTGGGCTGTAAGCACAACCCCCACCTGTGGACATCGGGCCCTCATACCACCCTCATGGAGTCTGTTTCTGACCGTTTGAGCAGACACATGCACATTTGTGGCCTGCTGGAGGTCATTTTGCAGGGCTCTGGCAGTGTTCCTCCTGCTCCTCCTTGCACAAAGGCGGAGGTAGCGGTCCTGCTGCTGGGTTGTTGCCCTCCTACGGCCTCCTCCACGTCTCCTGATGTACTGGCCTGTCTCCTGGTAGCGCCTCCATGCTCTGGACACTACGCTGACAGACACAGCAAACCTTCTTGCCACAGCTCGCATTGATGTGCCATCCTGGATGAGCTGCACTACCTGAGCCACTTGTGTGGGTTGTAGACTCCGTCTCATGCTACCACCAGAGTGAAAACACCGCCAGCATTCAAAAGTGACCAAAACATCAGCCAGGAAGCATAGGAACTGAGAAGTGGTCTGTGGTCACCACCTGTAGAACCACTCCTTTATTGGGGGTGTCTTGCTAATTGCCTATATTTCCACCTGTTGTCTATTCCATTTGCACAACAGCATGTGAAATGTATTGCCAATCAGTGTTGCTTCCTAATTGGACAGTTTGATTTCACAGAAGTGTGATTGACTTGGGAGTTACATTGTGTTGTTTAAGTGTTCCCTTTATTTTTTGAGCAGTCAATTTAGATAATTGCTATGCATTTTCAGCCATTCCTGAACCTGAGATTAGAAACAGGCTACCTGAGAGCAATACCAATAAATGGTTTATTGATTCTGTATCCTCACAACAAAATCTGCAGCTTCGATGATTTTATGCCCCGAATATTTCAACATTTTGTTGGTGGCAAGAATTCTATATAATATTTTTTTTAACTCATACACCCTGTACCATGGAATCGGTACATCAAAAATCTCTTCCCAGCTATTTTGCAATCTGTATGGCACAGTTGTCAACATCATGGTCCTCAAATAAAACTGGTATACTATCCTATTTATGCTATTTTTATTCCTCCGCCAGTTTTGATCCTTCATATTGGGCAGACAGACCAGTTCCCTACCTTCTCCCGCTGCCACCTGCCTCCTCCATTTTTGGGTTAATGCTGTAATCAATTGTTTGTACTCTTGGAATGAGCAGTCCTTCCAGTACAATTTTGATAACTCCAAGAAAGACAAAACTCTACTATTCCAATTTACAATATAATTTAAGAACAAAATACCCTTTCCAAACATCTTTCCCATAAATACAGATATTTTATCAACCAGCACATTTGAGTTCAGCCATAATATTTGTTGTAATATTTGCTCTATCTTTTGAGGGGGATGAAATTGAAATTGTAGCCAGCTCTGCAATGCTTGTTTGAAAAAGAGAGATACTTTGAAAAAAAGTATAATTTTCAATTAATCGAAAATGAGTCATGGCAATCTGCACAATGGCAAAAAGGCCATTTTTAAACAATTGATGAGCTTTTCTTAGTAATCTCCCCTGGATCATCGCAGCCAGCTAGTGACTACTCCTGCCTAACGTCTGTCACGAGGCAAGCACCAATTAGCCTGGAGCTATCCCATGCTAGGCACATTCTCCCGGCTAGCTGAAGAGGCCCATCAGCCAGTCCTGGGCTACAATACCCGGACCCCTTCTACTACCGTTACGGGACACAGAACCCTGCCGATTCTTCACGACTGGACTACCGACGTAATCTGCTCAAGGGGGTACTCAACTGGCCCCTACGTAGCGACGTCCCCTGAATGCTCATCTGCTAGCCTGCTAGCTGCGGCCCGCTAGCTGTCTAGAGCATATTCGACTGTTAGCTGAATAGATCCATCGGCTAATTTCTTGGGCCAATATACCTATTTTGCCAATTGGAATACTCGGAACTTTACTAATCCATCACGACTGGTCTATCAACGTCACCGCACGTGGAGGCTAAAACAGACTTTCCTCCATCGCGACGTCCCTCTAAGGCCGTTCTGCTAGCTTGCTAGCCCCGGCCTGCTAGCTGTCTGAATTGCCGTGTCTCCAGCCAGCCCAACCCCTCACTGGACCCCTATGATCACTCGGCTACGCATGCCTCTCCCTAATATCAATATGCCTTGTTCATTACTGTCCTGGTTAGTGATTATTGTCTTATTTCACTGTAGAGCCTCTAGCCCTGCTCAATATGCCTTAACCAACCATTTAGTTCCACCTCCCACATATGACATCACCTGGTTTAAACGTCTCTAGAGACAATATCTCTCTCATCATTACTCAATTCCTAGGTTTACCTCCAATGCACTCACATCCTACCATACCTTTGTCTGTACATTATGCCTTGAATCTATTCTATCGTGCCCAGAAACCTGCTCCTTTTACTCTCTGTTCCGAATGTACTAGACGACCAGTTCTGATAGCCTTTAGCTGTATCCTTATCCTACTCCTCCTGTGTTCCTCTGGTGATGTAGAGGTTAATCGAGGCCCTGCAGTTTCTAGCTCCACGCCTACTCCCCAGGTGCTCTCATTTGTTGACTTCTGTAACCGTAAAAGCCTTGGTTTCATGCATGTTAACATTAGAAGCCTCCTCTCTAAGTCTGTTTTATTCACTGCTTTAGCACACTCTGCCAACCCGGATGTCCTAGCCATGTCTGAATCCTGGCTTAGGAAGACCACCAAAAATCCTGAAATTTCCATCCCTAACTATAACATTTTCTGACAAGATAGAACTGCCAAAGGTTTAAAAATCCACCTTTCTAGACACAAGTCTCTCACCGTTGCCGCTTGCTACAGACCACCCTCTGCCCCCAGCTGTGCCCTGGACACCATATGTGAATTGATTACCCCCCATCTATCTTCAGAGCTCGTGATGCTAGGTGACCTAAACTGGGACATGCTTAGCACCCCGGCCATCCTACAATCTAAGCTTGATGCCCTCAATCTCACACAAATGATCAATGAGCCCACCAGGTACAACCCCAAATCCGTAAACACGGGCACCCTCTTAGATATCATCCTAACCAACTTGCCCTTCATTGCCTGATCACTGCCTCATTGCCTGCATCCGTAATGGGTCTCCGGTCAAACGACACTGTTAAATGCTCCCTAAAACACTTCAGCGAGCAGGCCTTTCTAATCGACCTGACCAGGGTATCCTGGAAGGATATTGATCTCATCCTGTCAGTAGAGGATGCCTGGTTATTCTTTAAAAGTGCCTTCCTCACCATCTTAAATAAGCATGCCCCATTAGAAAAATGTTGAACCAGGAACAGAAAAAGCCTTTGGTTCACTCCAGACCTGACTGCCCTTGACCAGCACAAAAATATCCTGTGGTGTACTGCATTAGCATCAAATAGCCCCCGTGAACTGCAACTTTTCAGGGAAGTCAGGAACCAATATACACAGGCAGTTAGGAAAGCTAAGGATAGCTTTTTCAAGCATAAATTTGCATCCTGTAGCACAAACTCAAAAAAGTTATTGGACACACTGTAAGTCCATGGAGAATAAGAGCACCTCCTCCCAGCTGCCCACTGCACTGAGGCTAGGAAAAAAATAAATCCGATAAATCCACTTTAATTGAGAATTTCAATAAGCATCTTTCTACGGCTAGTCATGCTTTCCACCTGGCTACCCCTACCCCGATCAACAGCCCTGCACCCCCTGCAGCATCTCGCCCAAGCCTCCCCCATTTATCCTTCACCCAAATCAAGATAGCCGATGTTCTGAAATAGCTGCAAAATCTGGACCCCTACAAATCAGCCAGGCTACACAATCTGGACCCTCTCTTTCTAAAAATGATCTGCCAAAATTGTTGCAACCCCTATATTACTAGCCTGTTCAACCTCTCTTTCGTATTGTCTGAGATTCCCAAAGATTGGAAAGCTCCCGCGGTCATCCCCCTCTTCAAAGGGGGAGACACTCTAGACCCACACTGCTACAGACCTATACCTATCCTACCCTGCCTTTCTACGTTCTTTGAAAGCCAAGTTAACAAACAGATTAACGACCATTTTGAATCTCACGTACCTTCTCCACTATGCAATCTGGTTCCAGAGCTGGTCATGGGTGCATCTCAGCCACGCTCAAGGTCCTAAATGATATCTTAACCGCCATTGATAAAAGACAGTACTGTACAGCTGTCTTTATCGACCTGGCCAAGGCTTTCGACTCTGTCAATCACCACAGCCTTGGTTTCTCCAATGATTGCCTCGCCTGGTTCACCAACTACTTCTCTGATAGAGTTCAGTGTGTCAAATCGGAGGGCCTGTTGTCGGACCTCTGGCAGTCTCTATGGGGGTGCCATAGGGTTCAATTCTTGGGCCGACTCTCTTCTCTGTATACATCAATGATGTCGCTTTTGCTGCTGGGGATTCTCTGATCCACCTCTACGCAGACGACACCATTATGGATACCTCTGGCCCTTCTTTGGACACTGTATAAACTAAACTCCAGACAAGCTTCAATGCCATAAAACTCTCCTTCCATGGCCTCCAACTGCTCTTAAATACAAGTACAACTAAATTCATGCTCTTCAACCGATCGCTGCCCGCACCTGCCCACCCGTTTAGCATCGCTTCGCTGGATGGTTCTGACTTAGAATATGTGGCCAACTACAAATACCTAGGAGTCTGGTTAGACTGTAAACTCTCCTTCCAGAGCATCTCCAATCCAAAATTAAATCTAGAATCGGCTTCCTATTTCACAACAAAGCATCCTTCACTCATGCTGCCAAACATACCCTCGTAAAACTGACCATCCTATCGATCCTCGACTTCGGCGATGTCATTTACAAAATAGCCTCCAACACTCTACTCAACAAATTAGATGCAGTCTATCACAGTGCCATCCATATTGTCACCAAAGCCCCATATACTACCCACCACTGCGACCTGTATGCTCTCGTTGGCTGGCCCTCGCTTCATACTCATCGCCAAACACACTGGCTCCAGGTCATCTACAAGTCTCTGCTAGATAAAGTCCCGCCTTATCTCAGCTCACTGGTCACCATAGCAGCACCCATCTGTAGCACGCGCTCCAGCAGGTATATCTCACTGGTCACCCCCAAATCCAATTCTTCCTTTGGCCTCCTCTCCTTCCAATTCTCTGCTGCCAATGACTTGAACGGACTGCAAAAATCACTGATGCTGGAGACTCATTTCTCCCTCACTATCTTTAAGCACCAGCTGTCAGAGCAACTCACAGATCACTGCACCTGTACATAGCCCATCTGTAAATAGCCCATCCAACTACCTCATCCCCATACTGTATTTATTTATTTATCTTGCTCCTTCACACCCCAGTATCTCTACTTGCACATTCATCTTCTGCACATCTACCATTCGTGTTTAATTGCTACATTGTAATTACTTTGCCACCATGGCCTATTTATTGCCTTCCCTCCCTTATCCTACCTCATTTGCACACACTGTATATAGATGTTTTCTTCTGTATTATTGACTGTATGTTTGTTTATTCCATGTGTAGCTGTGTTGTTGTATGTGTCGAACTGCTTTGCTGTATCTTGGCCAGGTCGCAGTTGTAAATGAGAACTTGTTCTCAACTTGCCTACCTGTTTAAATCAAGTTTAAATGTTTGTTTTTTTTAAATAACATGTATTGCATATAGCCTTAATATTCATGATGATAATTGTAATCCATATCGTATCACCATCATAGTTGCATCATAATTACCTTTAACATCATTGAAAAGCACATCCCAGCATTTCCATAGCAATTGACGTTTCACATGATCATGAAAGAGACCTTGCATTACTATAGAGACGGCTTCACCACAGTACAAATGTATTCCGTACCATATGTTAATATTCCCCAATGCCTCTATTCTGATATCTTCCCCTTGCTTGTTGTAAACATATATAAACTTGTAGACAAATACATTAAAAAAGATAGAGAAACAAGAAACGTATTAAATTATAAAGCAGTTCTCGACAACAGAGAGAGAGTGAGAAGAGAAGAGAAAAGAGAGAAAGAGATAGTTAGAGAAGAGAGTGAGATCAAGTGTGTGTGTATGTATAAGTCCGTATGTGTAACCGAGCATGTAATTGAATATGTGTGTGTTCATATCCACTTCATAGTGTTCAGATATTTTTACAATTCGCATACTTTCTTTTTTCATAACCTGAAGTCCCTGTGGAATTTAGTACAGCCATGGTGTTATGGAGCTGTCTCGGAATAGCTGTCCATCTATGAAGAGTTTGTCCACAATGAGAAAGGCACGCTTACCCTTCTCCCTCTGTTGCCTCTGTACTGGCTACACTCTCTTACGACGTTCATTTATCTCCCTTGGAAATTGGTAATTGAGACCGAATTTGGTCCTTTTAAGCTCCCTTCTCTTTTGATCGGCTCCTTTAGTTGGTAGTGTTCAAATTTTGTGATGATTTAGTCGGGGACCCTTAGTCTTGTAGCTCCGAGCTCCAAGTCTGTGTACTCGGTGGAAAGCCACCTTGTTTACAGTCTCTATAGAACGTTTCAAGGCGGATTGCATGAATTCTCTGATCGCGCCCTGGATTATTGGATGCGTCCTCAAAAATCCCAGAAAAAAAAATGTCATGCATGCTACGACTTTGTATGTCTAGTAGCGACTCCTTCATCACCCTGTTTTCCCTGAGTAGACAATCCATGTTGGATTCGTGGATTTTTACCTCGGCTGTGAGTGCCTTGTTCTCTCCTTGGAGTGTGAGAATTTCACTCTGACTAAACTCCCCCTCAGCCCTGCTAGCTCCTCACACAACTTTTCCAGTGTTGCATGGATTCCAGCCAGAGCACTAGCCTCTAATTCAATGGTAAGTAAATCATCCGTGTCTGTAGATGAATCTGTTTTTCTTTTTTTTGTCGGGTTAAAGTTATTTTGTGAGGTAGTCGGATCTTTCTATGATGAAGTATGTTGTTCCTCCATAGCATAAAGCTGTTGGTACTCGTCGATCTCCCTCAGGATCTCCTTAGTATCCAGGTTGGCTCTTTACTGCAACCAGTTGTTTTACGAAAAGATAACAATGAGTCTTTCCCACGACGGCGACAGGTGTCTGTAGTACAGCCAGCTAGCACTCGTGGAATCCATGCAAAAACACGTTTGGTATTCGTCATTTGACAACTTGGAAGTTTGGAAGAGTGTTGGTGGTTCAAAACGTCTTCCATTTAAGAATGATGGAGACCACTGTGTTCTTGTGGACCTTCAATGCTGCAGACATGTTTTGGTATCCTTCCCCAGATCTGTCCCTTGACACAATCCTGTATCGGGGGTCTCCTGACAATTCCTTTGACCTCATGGCTTGGTTTTTGCTCTGACATGCACTGTCAACTGTGGAATCTTATATAGACAGGTGTGTGCCTTTCCAAATCATGTCCAATGAATTGAATTTACCACAGGTTGACTCCAATCAAGTTATAGAAACATCTCAAGAATGATCAATGGAAACAGGATGCATCTGAGCTCAAATTCGAGTCTATTATTTAAAAAAAAATCTATTTTAGAATAAGGCTTTAACGTAACAAAATTATGGAAAAAGGAAGGGGTCTGAATACCTTCTGAATGCGCTGTATACAGGTCCTGATAAGCAACCAATTAATAGAATCCGGTATGATATTAGGCCTAGTTACGGTTGGAACAGAATCCTGCAGGAGGGTAACTTTTAGGAAGACAGGTTGGCTACCTTTGCATGTTGTCATACAGCACACTAGTGTAGACTTAAACATTTTTTAAACAATTGTTCAATAATACAGAGCCCTATATAACTAGTTCCAGTGTTCATAAAAATGACATTTCAAAAAGGTTAAAAAAAAGTAAGCAAGTTACATACTGTACAGGCTGATTTAATTAGACCTACCGTAGTTGCCACTGATTATTAAAATGGGTAGCACTGACCCTCAATGTGCATTTCTGGTCACCTATGTGCCTAGAGTCATGGGACCAGTGACCAATGACATACAGAGACAGACAAGCTAGAGACTTCACAACACAATAACTGCATAAATAGGCCAAAATGGCTTCTATGATGACTCTGCTGTTTAATGACTCACAATCTTTATGTTCTGTTTCGAGGTCAAGATATGTCTGTATTTTCAATCATACTGTATTGACCTTGACTAGTTTAGTGTGAATCCTTTTCACTTCTCTCTCAGTCAACAAATACACATCTGATGTGTAAATGAAACAAAACAGAAAAGTGACAATGTTTATGTCAATGATGATGTTGACGCTGATGGCCATGGTGATATCCCAGAAGTGTTTTGATGCCAGACAATAGATTTTTAAAAAATAGGGCTTTCGAGGCAAGATACAGTGCCATTAGTCATCGGCGGGCAAGGACAGTTGTAATCATCCCTTCCGCTCGCCTCCCCCATCAGTCTTCCCCTTGCGTGTATCAGGATCAATCTAGGCTCATTTATTTTAATCGTCTCCTGTTTGCTAAACTGCCAAAGTCAAAGGAGGACAATAGAAACAAACGTCCATCTGCAAACATGACAAAACAACAATTCTTTGCCTGTTTTTGCTTTTCAGACAACTTTTTCCTGAGAATATGTCTCAGGTTGAAATAGGACATGAATTGATCTGATGTTGTTGCTATTTGGATTTCTGACATAGAGTTAAATTATATGGGATTTAAAATGAATGTAGCTATTACAGTGTGTGTGGTTGTGATAACCTGTCAAAAATGTCATGTTTTAATAGAAATGAAAATAACCAATGTTGTTTTTTAGAATTAAACAGCTCACAGGAAAGCTGTGCAGCTCGCAGCTCGCAGGCAGGAAAAACCTTTTAAATGTAATGTATATTTGATATTAATCACTCAACTCAACATGCATAACATCATTATCTTTCAATATAGACGTAGGCTGTGTCTGAAATGGCACCCTGTTCCATAAGTACCGCATTACTTTTGACCAGGGCCCACAGTGCTCTGGTCAAATGTAGTGCAGTATATAGGGAATAGGGTGCCATTTAGGAAAGCAGAACTAGCCTACTGGTAGTCTGTGAAATTATGTGATAGACCTACATCTCAAGTCATTTATCATTCAATATCCCACATCAGTTGACAGTAAGAGAGACACTCATGTGGAAAGAATGAAAGAGTGAGAGATAAGGCAATCACCAGCTGACCCTATTGACTCTCACATCTCCCTGTGATGGAGACAGGTTGTGCAAGCACGGAAGGCCAGTAACTATGGTATCGTCAGAACTCTCAGGATCTGCTCTTTGAGTGAATTGCCAAAGGCAATTAAAGTGAATATCAAATCAAACGTAATCTGCATCTAACTCACCATCACCAGCACAGTCGTATAGGGTAAATCATAAAAGGAAAATCATCTGGTACTTTCAGGAAGACTTTCTCAGAGGTGTTTTTCTACCTACTCACCATCAACTCGGAAAATAATAATTCAGAAGTTCATATGAATGTAAGTTCATAAGGATAATGAAGATGAGGGGACATGAGAGTTGTAGTATTATTCTGCTCAACCCAGATAAAGATTTTGAGGTATTTTTGTTCTATCAGATCTGGTTTTGACCTAATCATTCCAAATCTACAAATGTAGGATATTCATTTGATCACACTGTTGCAGGAGAACTTAAACTTGTAGTATATTTGAGGTTTAAAAAGGATATGAAGTTTGTTATTTCCACTTTCACATTTCAGACTTTATTGTCCCTTACGAAAAATGTATCAACCCCTACAAAAATGTCCATGGAATATAATCCACATAATAATGTCCTGTTGCTGCAGGATTATCTTCATGCTGTAGCAACCTGGATCAAATAAGATCCTACATCTGTAGATGTGTCAGACAGAATTATGGCGCCAATGTAAAAATCTGACAGGACTCAGCACTTTGACTTACCATGACATCACTGGGACTCTGAGGTGTATTTCATCCTATCAAAGAAAATACTGCCTACAATGTTAAACATATATTTTTTATAGACTATTGAGGGTCCTGGTCTTATATCCGTATCTGTGTCAAATGTAATTTAAAAAAAAACTCTTATTTGTGTTATCTCGACATACTCCATCCTCGAGAATTTACATAAACCTTCTTCATCATCAAAGACAATTATACGGTTACCAGGGTTACAACATCCCTTTGTGCTGAACGTCACCACTTCTTGTAGCAAACGTTGTGCGCATAACATGTTTTGAGGAGGCGTTCTTTGTGCCATTGTTCAATCAAGTAAAAACGAGAAAACGGATAAAGTGAGTGTTATTTTCAGTATAATGCACATTTGACAGAAGAAAGTAGCATGCTTTTATGCAGAAAAAAAAAACATTTTCGGAAGAGAATGGAATAACATACCTACGGTCCGTTCGAGTCATTGCTAGCTAGCCTCACAGTTGACGGCTGTTTATCTTGCTAACGTAGCTATCTAGCCAGCTAATAATCAATAACGTTATCTAATTAGCTAGCTAACTACATTGTAACAGTTGTAGCTATGTTTTTGGATTATCTGTCAAAACATGTGTTCTGTAAGATAGCTTTAGCTAGCTAGTAGCTAACAGGCTAGCTAGATAATTTGACAGTTAGTTAGCTAGCTATCTAGCTAGCCAGCATTATCTCCTTAATAATTGAATGGAGAAAGCTAGCGAGCTAGCTTCTCTAGCTAGATCCCTGCAGGACCAGCTAGCTGTGTTTTACATGCACTGCATAACAATATGCACTCTTGTCTCAACAAAGTTACCACAGACAGATGTGCGTTGCTAGGATTACCAACACCACAATACCGGTGCTTGCATATGCTATATTGTCTGATCCCCAGACCATGGCAAATACTGTAATATGTATATTGATCATTCCAAAATAACAACAAAGGAAGGCAGCAGAATAAAATGATTTATTTATTTAGATTGTTTTGAGCTATTTGTAATCATGATTTGAATTTGTTTGCAAAGTTCAGTACATTAAATGACGATCCAGGCCATGTTTTGAATTATAATGGTGTGGGTGCTTTTCTTCCATGGCACTGAATCCCCTCTCCTCTCCACTCTTCTTCTCCTCCTCCTCTCTCCCCAGTGGACCGTGGGTCAAAGCGCAGGCAGGTGAAGCCTCTGGCTGCCTCTCTGCTGGACGCTTTAGATTATGACAGCTCAGATGACAGCGATTTCAAAGTGGGAGACGCAGATGCCTCAGGTAACCAACTGCAGTGAGGGTCCTCTTCCATCCACTCCCCTTGTAAATTACACATTTTCTTCCACCACATATGCAGTTATTTCCTGTTATGTTGCGATTCACATCATCTGTCAGCTCTGAATAAACTCGAGAGGAGAAAGGCCTAATTCCGAGTTCCACCTATCTTCAAACCAATTTGAAATGTCCCCAAAAGCAAGTCAGTGGTTTCTATTGTAGACTAAGCTACTCAAATTTCAAATGTATTTATTTTATATAGCCCTTCGTACATCAGCTGATATCTCAAAGTGCTGTACAGAAACCCAGCCTAAAACCCCAAACAGCAAGCAATGCAGGTGTAGAAGCACGGTGGCTAGGAAAAACTCCCTAGAAAGGCCAATACCTAGGAAGAAACCTAGAGAGGAACCAGGCTGTGGGGTGGCCAGTCCTCTTCTGGCTGTGCCGGGTGGAGATTATAACAGAACATGGCCAAGATGTTCAAATGTTCATAAATGACCAGCATGGTCGAATAATAATAAGGCAGAACAGTTGAAACTAAAGCAGCAGCACAGTCAGGTGGAAGTTGAAACTGGAGCAGCAGCATGGCCAGGTGGACTGGGGACAGCAAGGAGTCATCATGTCAGGTAGTCCTGGGGCATGGTCCTAGGGCTCAGGTCAGTTGAAACTGGAACAGCAGCATGGCCAGGTGGACTGGGGACAGCAAGGAGTCATCATGTCAGGTAGTCCTGGGGCATGGTCCTAGGGCTCAGGTCCTCCGAGAGAGAGAAAGAAAGAGAGAAGGAGAGAATTAGAGAACGCACACTTAGATTCACACAGGACACCGAATAGGACAGGAGAAGTACTCCAGATATAACAAACTGACCCCAGCCCCCCGACACATAAACTACTGCAGCATAAATACTGGAGGCTGAGACATAGTCATGAATGCTCATGAATGCTCTATTTAGCTGTGGCTTGAATAGCTTTGAATGACACTTCAATGTGCAGCTGTGATATGTTCTCCATCAAGATTCTCTGTCCGGTGAGTCTGTCAGTGCCGCCCCACTGTGAGGTGCAGGCGTCCTGAAGTATAGATGAAGACCTCATCACCCTGCTTGTCTGTGTCTGGTAGCAACCTTCTAGAGCAGTGTGTTTCTCACCGACTCCCTGCATGATCTAGAGACAGGCTGTGGCTACTGAGGCGATCTCGACCTGCCACTGTCTGCCTGGGCTGGATTTATCGCTCTGGTCGGCCCTGAGGTCTCTATCCATCCTATCTGAAACACACACACACACTGTGGCCAACAGCTGATAATGAGATTCTACAGTACTGTGAATTGTTTTATTTAACCTTTATTTAACTAGGCAAGTCAGTTGAGAACAAATTCTTATTTATATTTTACAATGACTGTGAACCCCCTGGGCTCTGTGGTTTTGATCACTCGACCTGTCATCTGAGGCCTTGAAATCCAACAGCTCTTGTTAATCTGATTGTTGATCTGCATTGCAGATTAGAGAGCTGAATTCAACTTAGCTGTTATCGCTTATCAACATGATTTGATCATAACAGTCCTTCAGGTCATGTTTATCTTTAAGTGTCTCAATACAAGAAAATAACATCAAAAGAGAGAGATTATGACAGCAGACATTCTTTGATTCATACTCCATGTTGATAATGCCTTCTGTCCTTCTCTCCCCTGCTCTAGGGTCAGAGGGTAGTGCCATTGGGAGTGATGAGGAGGAGGAGGGGTCCAAGGAGGAAAGCGCTGCTGAGGACTCTGACAATGACAGCGGCTCGGACAACATCGGCTCTGCAACGGACGGCATCGATGAAGAACAGACCAAGGAGCTGACAGCTGACGACACCCCCACTGAGGAAGAGGAGAAGACCAAGGAACAGCAGCTGTCCTATGACACTGGCACCACCACCACTAAAGACCCTGCTCCATCAGGGGTGCCCAGGGGCCGACGGAGGAGAGAGGAGAAGGCCTCGGACACAGAGGCTGGGAGTGGAGGAAGTGGGAGTGGCACAGGTAGGCTGTTTTAAAATGTTTGTTTTATATTCATGTTTTTGATTTGTTTTTGTAAACGTGACCAATAAAACACCTTGAACTTTGATCCAGGTAGTGGTAATGCGCAGGACGGAGGCTCAACAACGGCCGCCACACAGGAGCCCAAGAAGTGGAACCTGCGTCGGAACCGACCCATGCTGGACTTCACCACCATGGACGAGCTCAACGAGATGGACGACTACGACAGCGAAGACGACAATGACTGGAGGCCCGCCTCAGGCAAGAGAAAGGGCAAGACGGCGGCTGCCCAGAAAGGAGGGAGCGAGGGAGAGGAGGACGAGGAGGATCACGACGGAGGGAGTGGTAGTGATGATGACGACGACAACGAGGATGACGATGGTGGTGATGAAGATGAGAATGAAGAAGGGAGCAGTAGCGACAGTGATAAAGAGGTGAAGAAACCCAATAGGAAAGTGAAGAGCAGCAGTGTGTTTGATGAGGAGCTGACCAACGACAGCATGTCACAGGGAAAGAGCAATGAGGTAAATACAACATCATGTCCTTGTCCTCAGTATCACAGTTTGTTGTTAGCAAACTGCCTCAGGCCCTCAGCAGTTAGGCGTATCATGTAGTCGTGAAAGTTGTTAGATAAGTTTGCATAACTCTCGAAATCCTTCATTGAATCAGGTGTGTTAGCCAGCCCAGCACTATGTTGCTTTGTGCCACAGAGTTATATAATCCAATGAGGAGATTGGATGGTATCAGAGTGAGAGAACCACAGAGACTGCTAGAGAGCTACAGCTCTGTGTTAAGCTAATCGACTTAGCTTGGAGTCCATCAGTGTGAATGAGATTTAGCCTACTACTATCTATCAGTAATGATCTGTGACCAGAGGAGAGGGGGGATTGTGAGAGGTTTTAGACTTACAACTTGGATGAACTTTGTTTGCAGAGGTCGGGAACTTTATTTTTGGGGTCCGGTGCATACAAGCATATTAGATTCACACGTAACCGTGTGTTACATTCAAACACGGAGATACATTTATTATTTTTTTAGTTGATAAATTTACCTAGTTAAAAATAGAATGTGTACAACAGCTCAACAGAATGTAGTGTATACGGGTGCATTTAGAATAGTTTTGCTGAAACTTTACTGTGTCTCCCACTTCCTGTCTACCCAGGATGCCTTGCTGGAGCGTGCCCAGACGTGGAGGGCGGCGGCCCAGAGGATGGAACACATCCTGATCTGCTGTGTGTGTCTGGGAGACAACAGCGAGGACGCTGACGAGATCATCCAGTGTGATAACTGTGGTGTGACCGTACATGAAGGTTAGCAGCTCCAGAGAGATAGGTTACTGTATATAACAGTCCCACCAGGCAAAAATACTTTGAACCAGGGTTGTTTCAACATCATCTGTTGTATCTGTTCAACATACTGACGTTGGCATCAATTGAACTTTTGGTTGAAACTGCAAAATGTGGTCAAAGTACACTAATTTCAACCACAAATCAACAGCAGGATTTCAAGGGTTGGTTTATTTCAAGTACAATTCATGTTTGTGGACACATAACTAAATAGCAACCAAAATCAGACGTTGCGTCAGGTTTTTGCCTGAAGAGGTAGCCTTTTCTTATTCTATGGTAAGCACAGATCAGAAACATTTACAAGGGCTAGGACTACATTGGTAGCTGTTCAGGTTTGGGTCAGAAGAAAAACATTTTCTGTCAAGGCAGAGATGAGGCAGTGTTTGCGTGCCAGGCTCAGGTTACAGAAGTTTTGGTTGCAAGTTCCATATACCCACAACCAGAAGCAAACACAAAATAATCACCCCTTCACCATCCACCCAACACCTAAACATAAGCAGGGAAACCAGCAAACCAGAAGTGCGTTCTCCCCATACAGTCCTGGCCTGGAGAACTAACAGACTAACCCTCTTCTTCTTCATCTAGTATTATTAGCTCATTGTGTCTCCCTCTGACTGGTTGGAGACAAAATCAATGGCTCCTTAAATCGTCTGTTAGATGTGGCCTTCTCCTCTGGACAGGCGTGGTAACGCTGCCCATGCACACAACTGATCAATGTGACAGCTATAATTTTCAATTACGACCACTTTATTTATTTATTTACCGATGTTTTACTGATTTTCAAAGCCCCTAGAAACGGAATGTACGCACACATGTAGGCACGTACGCACACACCATGGCCATTGGCAGCACTAAATCAGAGGGTAACCTTGAGAGTCAAAGTCTTTCAAGTGCAGTGTTGCAAGTCAGTCCTTCGAGCAACACTCACACAGATGCTCTTAGGGAGAAACAGTACGCACACACCCCACTCAAAAAAATGTATGAGCAGAAGTACTGTAGGACACTAGGAGCTGGTTCTATGTTTATCTCCTTCCCTCTCTAAACACACACACACACACACATATATATATATATACACACACACACATCTCCCTCCCTGTGTTAATATTGTGTTCCTCTGAGACCTGTCTAATCTCCATGAGAAGAGGCAAAGCAGAACACAAGGGACCATGCTGAGTCAGGGATTGGAGAGATCAGAGCAGAACAGAGTTGACCATGCTGAGTGGTGTGGAGTCAGGGATTGGAGAGACCAGAACAGAGTTGACCATGCTGAGTGGTGTGGGGTCAGGGATTGGAGAGATCAGAGCAGAACAGAGTTGACCATGCTGAGTGGTGTGGAGTCAGGGATTGGAGAGACCAGAACAGAGTTGACCATGCTGAGTGGTGTGGGGTCAGGGATTGGAGAGACCAGAACAGAACCGAGTTGACCATGCTGAGTGGTGTGGGGTCAGGGATTGGAGAGACCAGAACAGAGTTGACCATGCTGAGTGGTGTGGAGTCAGGGATTGGAGAGACCAGAACAGAACAGAGTTGACCATGCTGAGTGGTGTGGAGTCAGGGATTGGAGAGACCAGAACAGAGTTGACCATGCTGAGTGGTGTGGAGTCAGGGATTGGAGAGAACAGAACAGAGTTGACCATGCTGAGTGGTGTGGAGTCAGGGATTGGAGAGAACAGAACAGAGTTGACCATGCTGAGTGGTGTGGGGTCAGGGTTGGAGAGAACAGAACAGAGTTGACCATGCTGAGTGGTGTGGGGTCAGGGATTGGAGAGAACAGAACAGAGTTGACCATGCTGAGTGGTGTGGGGTCAGGGTTGGAGAGAACAGAACAGAGTTGACCATGCTGAGTGGTGTGGGGTCAGGGATTGGAGAGAACAGAACAGAGTTGACCATGCTGAGTGGTGTGGAGTCAGGGATTGGAGAGACCAGAACAGAGTTGACCATGCTGAGTGGTGTGGAGTCAGGGATTGGAGAGAACAGAACAGAGTTGACCATGCTGAGTGGTGTGGAGTCAGGGATTGGAGAGAACAGAACAGAGTTGACCATGCTGAGTGGTGTGGGGTCAGGGATTGGAGAGAACAGAACAGAGTTGACCATGCTGAGTGGTGTGGGGTCAGGGTTGGAGAGAACAGAACAGAGTTGACCATGCTGAGTGGTGTGGAGTCAGGGATTGGAGAGAACAGAACAGAGTTGACCATGCTGAGTGGTGTGGAGTCAGGGATTGGAGAGAACAGAACAGAGTTGACCATGCTGAGTGGTGTGGAGTCAGGGTTGGAGAGAACAGAACAGAGTTGACCATGCTGAGTGGTGTGGAGTCAGGGATTGGAGAGAACAGAACAGAGTTGACCATGCTGAGTGGTGTGGAGTCAGGGATTGGAGAGAACAGAACAGAGTTGACCATGCTGAGTGGTGTGGAGTCAGGGATTGGAGAGACCAGAACAGAGTTGACCATGCTGAGTGGTGTGGGGTCAGGGATTGGAGAGAACAGAACAGAGTTGACCATGCTGAGTGGTGTGGGGTCAGGGATTGGAGAGACCAGAGCAGAACAGGCAGAAGGAGCACTTTGAGGCCAGTTCTTTGGTTGTGTTGTTTTACCAGGTGGAATGAGTGACTTTTCTCAAGCTAAAATGTCAAATGTTTCTGGTCATTTACTGTACCTGCTACTTCATAGGTTTAAAATAAGCCAACTAGTTTAGATTTTGATGAAGTTGCGTTGTTGATATCAAGGATCAACAGCTGGAGTATTAATCTTTGTGCCTATTATCTGTACCGTAGTAATGTATTAAGGTGCCTGATCAAACAATGCATATTCCTGTTCTACTTTACTACAGGGCCACAGAACAAGTTGTGCTCCATAAGAAAATGCCCAAGCTACAGCATCCAATGATTTTTGTCCTCCCTATATATATTCTGTCCATGTATTCCTAATGTCTTGCTCAATTACAGTTGGGAAAGAATTTACCATTTACCAACCAGACTTTCTCCGGCTATTACAAAATCAATTGAATCGGGAATGGCCTTGTATTACAATCTTTCATTTTCTTTCTGTTGCAACGAAGAAAGCGAGAGGATGCACATTTTGCAAGGAGGGGGGGACTACACAAATGCAAGAGCGGCAGGAGAGAGATGTGGAGAGTGAACGAGTGGACGGGGATGGAAAGGGAGTGGGAGGACTGTAGAAAATGCACAATAAGACATGCTTACAAGTTGGAGGACTGTAGAAGAGTAAGATAGCAACAAGGAGGAACTCTCTCTTTCTCCTTCATTTGCCTCTGCATGTCATTTTCCCCTCCCGTGGTGGAGAGGGGCAGGCAGGTAGGAGTGTCGTGGACGCCCCCGACTGAACAGACATCTGTTCCATACTGAACACTGCCCCTCTCTCGCCAGCCACTTCTTAGACACACACACAAGGCCCTCCTTCGCCGACCGCCTCCCACCCTTGGGTGCCAGCTGCGCCATGGTGCCAGGCGCCCTGAGGGAGAGGGGGGTTGATTGGTTCAGGAGAGGGTTGGCCCCAAACAGCTGCCTCCATGTCACAACTGCTCACCTGCAGCCATGCGCAGCAGCTTGGAAAGGTGACACCCCACACACACACACACACACCGACACACACACACATGCGTACCTACCCACGCAGCAATGCAGAACCTGTCATATGCATGGGACGGTGCTGGCATGAAATTGAAAACAGATTCTGTGCCTAGTGCCCCTCCCACCCTGAGGAGAAGAGAGGAAAGTGAACTGGTGTTTCAACTGTAGTGGGAGGAGGAGCGGATGCTAAAGCAATGCAAGGCTGCTGCTGCTGTCACTAACGTATAACTGTGACCTAGCTTGTTCAGTTGTTCCTCTTGAGATTCTATGGGATTGTTCTGTTAGCCTTTTTGGCTCCAACTAGCTCACATATAGCTCAGGGTTTTGGGGTCAAAAGGTGCTGGGTTGTCCTCCTTTCTCTGGGCTGTAGAGGAACAGCTCTTAAAAGCTCTTAAAAAAACAGGAGGGTGAAGCGGGAGAACAAGGGATGGTAACAGGAAAGAGAGAAAGCGAGAGAACAAGAGAGGGATCGTAAGGAAGAGATGAGCTGTCATGATATGCAGCTCGGGTGAGTCATCCGACCACTTCCTCTCGTCTCTCTGCTTGACTCCAGAACTTTTTGTTCTCCTCTTTGTTGCGCTGCACATTCCCTCGTTCAGACACTCTCCTTCTCAGACCAGAGGAAAGTGATGGATGAAAAATGAAAGGAGAAGATGTAGGATGTCCAGTGTAGCCAGGGGAAGAGATCAAAAGCCCCGGTGAACACTGAGCAGAAGCCCAGAGAGCCCGTTGTCCGTACAGACAGCCTGTTTCTATCACAGCCGTGTACTATACAGACTAGCTGCTTTTGATTAGCATGGGCTAGTGTGTGTGTTGTGAGTGATGACAGACATCATTAACTGCACCACTGTCTCTCTCAATCTGCTTTATGTCTTCTGGACTGAAGCCTAAATGCTAATTCTAGCTTTTCAGTAGAGAAGACAGTCACTTGTTTGTTGTTTTTATGTCCCTTTGCAATTTCTTTTCTTTTTCGTCTTGCAGTTTTACCATTTCAGCAGTGTAATGGTATCCGGTGTCATTTTAAAGCAGCACGGCTGTTAAAATGCTCTCCCCTAATAAAGAACATTACATTGTCATTAATAGGCCCAGGTTACGTCCCAAATGGCACCCTATTCCCTACACATGGCTCTGGTCAAAAGTAGTGTACTAATAAGGAATAGGGTGCCATTTGGGACGCATCCCCATTCTACCACCAATTAAATCCCTGTGCTATTGATTTCACTCCCTAACGAGTTCTGGACCGTAAAGTTAATTATTTTCTCAAATGTGCTTAATTCATTTAGGCTCCGCTGTTTGGGCTTATTTGTTTAAATGCATATTCAGTAGAATAAAAACATGTTTGGGAGGGATGTTTTTTGTTGTCGCTGCAATGGACATCACATTTAGCAGTTCAAACTAATTAAAAAGTATGAGATTTTTTTTCTTCTTCTCTCGTTTAAACAAACTTTTATTGTGTTTTACATCCTTGGGCTAAACACTGGTGAGTGGAGTGTACTAAGCACAGACCTAGAAATCACAGCTAGATTTTTGAAGAGTTCCTACTAAGGGCTGTTGCGGTGACCGTATTACCGCCACACCGGCGGTCATGAGTCATGAAGGAAGTCAAATTCCACGTGACCGTTTAGTCACTGTAATTAGGCTTCTCCAAGCTCTGATAATGCTGCTGGTCATTAGTAGCCTATCAAACTTGATAACTGCCTGGTACTCAGCACTCTATTGTCCCTCTAATCACCCTGACATCAAATGCAAATGTGTCAAATCTAATCAAACACTCTAGCTGGCTGGCATGAAAATTAACTACGCGAAAAGCGTCCCCAATTCGTTATTTAAGTGCATAGATGACATGTATTTTTTTCCTGCTGCCCCTGTTTCGATACAGGTGCATGATAATGGTATATTCTAAAGCAAAACAGATTTCACACATTCAGTACCAGTCAAAAGTTTGGACACACCTACTCATTCAAGGGTTTTTCTTTATTTTTACTATTTTCTACATTGTAGAATAATAGTGAAGACATCAAAACTATGAAATAACACATGGAATCATGTAGTAACCAAAAAAGTGTTAAACAAATCAAAATATATTTTATATTTGAGATTCTTCAAATTAGCCACCCTTTGCCTTGATGACAGCTTTGCACACTCTTGGCATTCACTCAACCAGCTTCATGATGTAGTCACCTGGAATGCATTAGAATTAGCAGGTGTGCTTTGCTAACCTCACTAGGGTACGTGGGACGGTAGCGTCCCACCTGACCAACATCCAGTGAAATTGCAGAGCGCCAAATTCAAAAACAGAAATACTGATTTATAAAAATTCAGAAAACATACAAGTGTTATACATGGGTTTAAAAATAAACTTCTTGTTAATCCAACCACAGTGTCCGATTTCAAAAGGCTTTACGGCGAAAGCATACCATGCGATTATCTGAGAACAGCGCCCAGCAGACAAATCATTACAAACAGTAACCAGCTGAGTAGAAGAGTTACACAAGTCAGAAATAGAGATAAAATTAATCACTTACCTTTGATCTTCATATGGTTGCACTCAGAAGACATTTAATTTACTCAATACATGTTTGTTTAGTTCGATAAAGTCTCTCTCTATATCCAAAAACCTCAGTTTTGTTTGCGTTTTCTTCAGTAATCCACAGGCTCAAACGCAGTCACAACAGGCAGACAAAAAAATCCTAATTGTATCCGTAAAGTTCATAGAAACATGCCAAATGATGTTTATATTCAATCCTCAGGTTGTTTTTAGCCGAAATAATCAATAATATTTCCACCGGACAATAACGTAATCAATATAAAAGGTAAATAAGAAAGGTGCGCTCTCGGGATTGTGCATGAAAAAGCTCTGGGACACTGTAGGGTCCACTCATTCAGACTGGTCTTACTCCCTCATTTTTCAGAATACAAGCCTGAAAGAATTTCTAGAGACTGTTGACATCTAGTGGAAGGCATAGGAAGTGAAATTTGAGTCCTAAGTCAATGCATACTGTAATGGCATTGAATAGAGAACTACAAAGAATTCAAAAATCCTACTTTCTGGATGGATTTTTCATGTTTTCGCCTTCCAAATCAGTTCTGTTATACTCAGACATTATTTTAACAGTTTTGGAACTGTTAAAAGAGTGTTTTCTATCCAAATCTACCAATTATATGCATATCCTAGCTTCTTGGCCTGAGTAGAAGGCAGTTTACTTTGGGGACGCTTTTCATCCGGAGGTGAAAATAGTGCCCCCTACCCTAGAGAAGTTAAAAGTTCATTTGTGTTTTTTTTTTTCCCTTATTAATGCGTTTGAGCCAATCAGTTGTGTTGTGACAAGGTGGTATACAGAAGATAGCCCTATTTGGTAAAAGACCAACTCCATATTATGGCAAGAACAGCATAAATAAGCAAAGAGAAATGACTGTCCATTACTTTGACTGACCTTCATGTCATAATCTGGAAAATGTCCAAAGCTTTGGAAGGAGAACGGCACAACGGCCGCTGGCCGTAAACAGCATGGACAGCATTTTAAGGGTGCGGCCACACAACGGGGAATGCCGGTGTGAAATTCTAAGCATTATCAAGTAATTGTCAAATTGTGAATGAGTGACTGTGTGTACAGCATGGGCAAAAAACAAAGCAGAGCTCATGCCTTTTCAAGTAACTTTTTTCAAATCATCATTTGAGTCGCATCATGCAGCCTTACAATGTATTAAAAATCAAACATATATAGCCCAGCGTTTGTAGAACAACTAAAGTTCCATTAATAACTCTAAATTGAGCATATAGGAGTACCTATTTCTTTGTTATCCTCTCAACAGAGAATAGCCGTATGTGCTCACTCCCTCAAATCGCTTGGAGAAAATATCCTTTCTATTTTATTCAGCTTTGTTCAATTGTATTCTTCATACTATAAAATAATACCATGGAATTCTAAGCAAATCTTGTCTGCTAAATGAACTAGTGTAGCACACAGCCATTTGACATAGCCAGATTAGAACCTAACATAAGGACAACTCAGAGTTGATATTTTCTTCTGAAATAGACTGCTTTTTGCTTCATATCATGTTTCTTCAGACCTGTCTAAAATAAGTAATGGATTTATTGTGAAGGTTTAGGCTATAATACATGGATTTATTACACTTTTTTAAATGTAGATGTTCCAAAGGTCAGCATCAGTGGTTTGTAGGCTGTGTGGAAGCCAGGAGATGCTGAATGTGTTTAACTGTCAATTACTGTGAGAACGACAGTTGTTTGCTTGCCAATCACCGGCTGCCTAAATGTTGTGACCGCCACAGCCCTAGTCCTTACATTGACCATTTGTGACTGTAACTGGTCTGGTGTGTGTCGTACTGTAATAACTGCAGAAAGACAGTTGACTGAGCCCCCAGTAGATGATGAATGTCCCCTCTCTCGCTCTCTGACACTCTGGCAGTGTCCTGGGGCCTTTGTACTGTAAATCGGCTACAGATATCGTATAGGCACAAATCCTACACTGTTTCCCTATATCCTCCTTCACTGTAAGTATGCTTCACAGTGTATGACTTTGTCTGAAATGGCACCTCATTCCTTATATTGAGCATTATGTTCAACCGGTTGTCAATTTCATATGACATAGTTTAGTCCGTTGCATAACTGTAGAGTCTAGCCTTTGTACTGTTTGAAGTGTAGGCCTAGTAGCCTATGCATAGTCATTTGTCAATACCTGCTCTTGTCGTTCCTCTGTCACGCAGTCCTCTTAGTAGTTCCATTTGAAGACAGCCTTGGTAAGGCGATAGCAGTTTTAGATGAGGTTCATAAAGTGCTTCGTGTTTAGCAGACATATGGCCTCCATATTGTCCTGTTCTACACCAGGGTAATTAAGGGCCTTGCTCAGCTCAAGGTTAAAAACCATGTTTTCCCTCATGCTGTTTCAACTAACTGCAGAAACATTAATGCCACAAGGGCAGCCCCGAAGCCCCTGAAACGCATTTAAAGGCCCACACCTTAATAACAAAAAGAACCCAACAACAGCCCCGCCACTTGATTATCTATGATGATGCTGGAGAATATTTTTCTAACCACTCTCAAATGCATCTAACCACTCTCAAATGCATCTAACCACTCTCAAATGCATCTAACCACTCTCAAATGCATCTAACCACTCTCAAATGCATAGTAAATGTCTTCAGTGTCTTCAAATGAATTCAATCCTAGAGGAGGAGAAGTACAGGTGAATGAATGAATGAATGGGAATCCAGCACCCACAGAGGAAAGCAAGGCATTGTGAAGCTGCTTATTGACAGTTAGTTTTCATTTTAGAAATGGCCTTGTAATCCATTATCAGGCCTTTGTCAGATGAGAACATTGAATTATACTTATTATTTCATTTCCCCTCTCCTTCTCTGTCTTCCTTTCAAAACAGGTTTAGCAAATCTAATTGAAATGCAAAATGAAAACGCTATCAATCCGTAGTAGCCGTGTGGTTTTTCTCCCCCTTATAACGAGTAACTGATTTACTCTATGGTTTACTGGCCACGGGAATGATTGTATTGTTTTTTAAAAGGAGCAGAATAAAGTCATGTTTTGAGAGATCACTCTCCATCTTATTATGGAATTTGAATTCAGTGCAGCTGATTTAAAGGAAGATCTGAAAACCATCCTTCTGAAAACACTCACACACACACATCTGTCATAAAAACCATCTATTACATCATGTGTAATTGGTGTTATTCAGTGAGATCAGAGTTGTGTGTGTTGTCTCTGATGCCCCATTTTGCACACCGGCTCTGCTTATATGAGTGCTTTTGAATAGGTCCACTTAATCTTGGAATGGAAAGTGTTACCATTCATGAAAAAATTGAATTGAACTAATCTAAGAGCATCCATCTTGAACATGCTGGTTTTTTATTTTTTCGGTGGGAGAAAAATAAATATTTTGATAGGCAGCCACAGAGTGAGATGAATAGATTCAACTGGAGATAGAGATTAAAGTAAATGTGAGTAAAACCACATGAGTTAAATCACAAAAAGCGTATATTTTTCAAACCTGTTTTTACCTTCCCTATTGAATTGATTAAAACTGAACTGCATGTAGGAAGAGAACACTGCGGTTATGTACTTTTCTCAAAATATTGACTGTTGGACTTGAGATATTTGTGTATTCGTAATAGACATGAGGAATATTGATTTGTTCCACTTCCATCTGAATGAATTTGCATTTGAAATCTAAATGGGATGTAATGATGGATGTAATGATGGAACAGGTAGCACTGGAGCAGCATAGATAATAATGAACTGAATTCCCCTTTAATGGCGCTGCTCTGACAGGTGTGTTTGTGTGTACTCTCTCCACCTCACTCTCAGAAGGAAGCAGAGATGGACATTATGTTGGGTGTGTTGAGAACCGTACAGAGATGATTAGTGTGACATCGCTGCCAACATGAAAATGGGAACCCATCTATGCACTGTCAAAATAACTGATTGCTCTCTCACCAATATGAGGTGTGCCCATTACTTCTCCTTTGATCCTGGGAAGAAGAGAGCTAGTCCAACACTTCCTCCCTCATCTTCATATTAGAACAGATGGAGATTCAGAACCACACACACACACACACACACACACACACACACTCATATTCACACCTGTATATGTTAACACCATATACCCAAATAGACCTTTCTTTCACTGTTAAATCTTGATACAGTTAAAAGTACATCTTGATTTAGTAGACACTATACACTACCCCTGCCCCCTATACCCTCTTTAACTGCCAAGCTCGTCATTTCTGACAAGGATAATCTTCACTTGGAGGATTATAAAGCTATCCCGTAGTCATCACTTTTGGTCAGCTTAGCTCACATTAGCCAGCACCCCATGGCTTAGTGCTTCCAGCTTTGTATCTCGGTTCAAAAGGAACATCGGAGATTTGTGGCGACGGTTCAGCCGCAAGTCGGTAAAACCAGCGTGGTGATCGTTCACAACCCGGTTTCTTTGATTAAAAGCACCAATCACTACTACGACAACTGTTGCCAGCAGTATTTTCAGAAATATATTTTCTTTAAGAAAATAAACCTTGAGCTATATTGGAGCACCTGGGGACTTAACCTCTTGTCCTGACACACATACTGCGGGGGGAAGCATCGAGATGGAAGGAAATGGTTTTTGTTTTCTTGTTGTAGTTAAATGTGAGGCAGAGATCGTGGTTTGGAGGTCAGGGTGAAGCTCCAGCTGTGTACTAATTGCCCTATTGAAATAATCAGTGCTTGAATGATGTAATCCTGACTTGATTAATGTCATTCTGACTTGGACTTCCTCTCAGCTTGAAGCCAATTACCTGGTCGTAAATAAACCTGCAGGATACAACAGTACACTATACACCCCCCCCCCCCCCCCCCCTATTTTCTACACTGACGAACATCGCTTTCAATCCATTCTAGCCTGTCTATTCCCTGTGATGCAGAACAAATGGACACAATCAGAGAGCACCTATAGAGGACATCTACGCACTGAGAGAAAGAAAAAAAACATACACACAACTGAATAAACATTGCCGTCTGGTGTGGCTTCTGGATGTTTGCCGCCAGTGGGTCTTCAGACTGGACTGATTCCCCAGTGTGGTCCAGAGTGACGAGCATACAGAGTATGTACAACATTGAGCCTTTGATTTGTGAGTCTCTCCCATAGCTCAGAGAGCCTGGAGGCTGTTTGACTGAATTAGGAGCCAGTGTGTTATCTCTCCAATGGAAGGCAGAGCGGCTGATTGCTGGCCTCATTGGTAGTGCGGATCACGTTCGGCCAGTGTAATAGCAGCCATAGAAACTGCATCAACGAAAATAATTGTTTTGGCAACCCTGGAAAATTAAGAATACAACATTAACATGCTTTGCTTGTGGCGTGTGGCTTCTCTCTCTTCTCTAGTCTTAGGTCTCGATAATATGATCAAATGTTCCCCATTAGAAAGCTGGAGCAAAAGAAAGAGAAAATCTAAATCTTTCTGGAGGTTTGAGGGGAAACTAGCAAACGGCAAGTTGACACCATGTTGTGTGCTTGTCAGGGCACTGTTCTCTGGTCTTCTCAGTCCTAAGTGTAACACAGCATTTTGCACCTTTTTAAGAGGATCCACCAACTGGTAATGGATTCTGCAACCCTTACTCTGATGGTCAGAGCTATTACACGATGGAATAGATTCAAATCTGTAAAGTTGGAACTGTTAGATACTAGCTATCGACACAATGTTCACAGCAAATGTAAAACCTAATGGAATATGTTAGCCAGTATTAGCTACCGGTCAGCGTTATGGATGTAATTGACAGACATTCTACATGTGTTCCAGGTTGCTATGGAGTGGACGGGGAGAGTGACTCCATCATGAGTTCCGCCTCTGAGAACTCCACGGAACCGTGGTTCTGCGATGCTTGCAAGAATGGAGTCACACCCAGCTGTGAGCTCTGCCCCAATCAGGACGGGATCTTCAAAGAGACTGACGCTGGGAGGTGGGTCATGATTATAGGTCGACCGTTTAATCGGAATGGCCGAATAATTAGGGCCGATTTCAAGTTTTCATAACAATCGGAAATCGCTATTTTTGGGCGCCGATATATATATATATTTTCAATGACGGTCTAGGAACGGTGGGTTAACTGCCTTGGTCAGGGGCAGAACGACAGATTTTCACCATGTCAGCTCGGGGGATTCAATCTTACAACCGTACAGTTAACTAGTCCAACGCAATAGCGACCTGCCTCTCTCTCGTTGCACTCTACAAAGAGACTACCTGTTATGCGAATGCAGTAAGCCAAGGTAAGTTGCTAGCTAGCATTAAACTTATCTTTTATAAAAAACAATCAATCATAATCACTAGTTAACTACACATGGTTGATGATATAACTAGATATTATCTAGCATGTCCTGCGTTGCATATAATCTGACTGAGCATACAAGTATCTAAGTATCTGACTGAGCGGTGGTAGGCAGAAGCAGGCGCGTAAACATTCATTCAAACAGCACTTTCATGCGTTTTGCCAGCAGCTCTTCGTTGTGCATCAAGCATTGTGCTGTTTATGACTTCAAGCCTATCAACTTCTGAGATGAGACTGGTGTAACCGAAGTGAAATTGCTAGCTAGTGAGCGCACGCTAATAGCGTTTCAAACGTAACTCGCTCTGAGCCTTCTAGTAGTTGTTCCCCTTGCTCTGCATGGGTTATGCTGCTTCGATGGTGGCTGTCGTTGTGTTGCTGGTTCGAGCCCAGGGAGGAGCGAGGAGAGGGACAGAAGCTATACTGTTACACTGGCAATACTAAAATGTCTATAAGAACATCCAATAGTCAAAGGTTAATGAAATGCAAATGGTATAGAGGGAAATAGTCCTATAATTCCTATAATAACTACAACCTAAAACTTCTTACCTGGGAATATTGAAGACTCATGTTAAAAGGAACCACCAGCTTTCATATGTTCTCATTTTCTGAGCAAGGAACTTAAACGTTAGCTTTCTTACATAACACATATTGCACTTTTACTTTCTTCTCCAACACTTTGTTTTTGCATTATTTAAACCATTATTTACTTGAGGCTAAATTGTTTTATTGATGTATTATATTAAGTAAAAATACGTTTTCATTCAGTATAGTTGTAATTGTCATTATTACAAATAAACTTACAAATAAACTTTAAAAAATCGTCCGATTAATCTGTATCGGCTTTTTTGGTCCTCCAATAATCGGTATCGGCGTTGAAAAATCATAATCGGTTGACCTCTAGTCATGATTTGACACACTGATTTTTATGATTTTTCACATGATTTAATTAGCCTGTTTCGGAGCATTACATTGGATCAGTCAGGTGCACTGTAGGAATTGCAATCAACACAATAGGAATTACCTACACTATAGGAAATCAACTATTTAACATGTATTTCTACATTTACTGCCTCTCTCCATGCCTACATTCAGCGTTGGAGAAGTATAGAAGATGGAGAAGGGAGAGAGAAAGTGAGGGAGAGAAAGAGAGAAGGGTAGGAATAGAGAGAGGAGAAAGAAAGCAAGTGAGGGAAGGAGAAGAAGATGGGGGGGGGGGAGAAAAAGAGAGGAGAGACAGTGAGGGATAGCGAGAGAGAGAGAGAGAGTTATGTGAAGCGTGGAGACTCCAGCCACGCTATCGCTGATGGTGCTCCTCAGCCAGCCTGCACCCGAATTTACTACTTCACTAGAGCATGAAAAACACAGCAAATTAAACTGTGGAGATGGATATCTTTATATTGGACTTCGGATTCTCTTCCCCAAAGTCTGCATTTGAATTTGTGTCACACCAAGCGGATGCTCAGTCAGAGAGTGTGGCTTGGGCCGCTGAAATCAACTACTGAAGATTTCCAAGTTTTTAAGTGTATAAGTGATTAATTCCAGTTAATTATCTGAGTGAAGTTTTCTGATTTTGCGTTGTTTACATTTTACGCTTTTGCAGTGCCTAATTTAATAGAGCTTTGTCAGCATAAATTTACTAATATAACTTAAAGGAAAAATCCCCCCAAAAGCACTCATTCCTATTATTTACATTGTTACATAACTCTAATATGTGAGAACAGTATTTTTTTGTTAACAAATATTTCATTTTGTCGATATTTATAAAGTTGTTAGCAACGTGAACATTGTTGTGGAAATCTGTTGCAGCTCAAGTCGACTACAACATCCACAATGCAATGATCTCTCTATGGGCTGGCTGGCTGGCTAGCTAGCTAGCAAACGTAGCTACACAAAATAATACCAAAGTCAATATCGGCATGTGAAGAAGCTAGTTGGCTGTAAAATCGCCTGAACAAACTGCACTATCAATTTGGGAGTCTACAATCTCAACATGTTCATCCTGCAGATCGATGTGCCTCACAGAGTGGAGTCTGACATTCACAACGACACCATGCAATACACCCTGGACCGATGAGGCAGACAAATAGGAGAAATGTGTTAGACCCTCTTTTAAATTACACATTTCTTGAGGTAGGAATATGACTAATTTGAGAGAAGACAACTTCCCGCGTTATGACATTGACCACTATTGAAATCTGACCTGTATGAATCTAAAAGTCATATTCCTATTAAAGTCCAGTGTAGTGAGAGAGACTTTATCACAATGCTATATCATACCGGCAGAATTTCTGCCGGCAATCGCTCAGATACACATGAAATGACCCAGGGAATAGATAGAAAATCGCTCAGAGATGCACAAATTATAACATAACATTCAAAATGGGTCAATCTTCTCTTTAAAGATGCATTATAAATGTTTTGTATAATTTCAGCCAGTAGCTTTGAAAGTAGCACTCACGAGCCAAAACGGGTCCACGAAAATTGTGCATTGTGTACAACGTCATCAATTTTGTATTATATGTTACATCCTGCAACAACAACAAATCCTGCCATTCCAATTCTTACAGTGTTACAAATTTGTACGTGTTTAAGATCCTTTTCAAACACTTTAATTGTGACCATTAGAAAGCTCGTGTTTACTTCACGTGGACTACCCAGTCTCTGTTTAGTATACTCTCAATGTGTATAATGGTCTTTGCTTTCATTGGTTAAGTAGGCACATACATCAGCAATGGGGCTATTTGAAGCATCTTTGTTTCTTTTCATGTGTATTTTCTAGATGGGTCCATGTGGTTTGTGCGCTCTACGTCCCTGGAGTAGCGTTTGGGGACATTGATAAACTACGACCAGTGACTCTCACAGAGATGAACTACTCCAAGTATGGGGCCAAGGCAAGTACAAAGGAAATGTTTTCTAGAATAAAGATGATGGCGATCGAAATATTCTGTTAAACAGTGTAAATTGTATGACACAAAATCAATCCGTATTACGTCAACATGCTTTGTCAGAGTGGAAGACTGAGGAAGGTGTTTTAGATTTTTGGTTTCCCATTGTCTGTTGATGACAGTAATAAAGTGACTCGTGTGGTTGGTTACCGTCCAACACTTTCATCCAACTTTAACAGAGTGATCTATCAGCGTACAGTCACTCTGACATTCATTCTAGCTGAAACCCTGTTGAGGGTCACTATAGAATACACTTTATTGAAGAGAGTGACTTTTAGAAATATGATCCAGTGCCATTTCACTCTGAAAATAAATTGTTGCTGAAAAATGTGTGTTATCATAAAAATGAATAATTAAAGCATATGCAAGTTTCTCCAAGTGGTCACTTTGTCCCTTTGGAAGAACTGAGCAAAGTCAATGTTGTAGTTTCTGAACCTCTAGGTTTTCCTTTGTCCCTGACTGCAGTTTCTGAGATCTCCATTTTCTTTTGACCTTTTGTTCAGAAGTGGTGTTTCTGACCTATGTTTTTGCTTTCTCTTTTGTCTAGGAGTGCAGTTTCTGCGAGGACGCCCGGTTCGCCCGGACAGGCGTGTGTATCAGCTGTGATGCTGGAATGTGCCGATCCTACTTCCATGTGACCTGTGCTCAGAGGGAGGGGCTTCTCTCAGAGGCCGCTGCGGAGGAGGTGAGAGAAGACCGGACATGAATCATGTGACCCTGTGTATATATACAGTACAAGTCAAAAGTTTGGACAGAGCTACTCGTTCCAGGGTTTCTCTTTATTTTTACTATTTATAATAGTGAGGACATCAGAACAATGAAAAAACATATGGAATCATGTAGTAACCAAAAAAGTGTTAAACAAATCTAAATATATATGAGATTTGAGATTCTTCAAATTAGCCACCCTTTGACAGCTTTGCACAGCTCATTCACAGTCCCTGAAATGCATTTGAACAACGTGTGTGTGGGGGGGGGGGTTCTTAGTGCAGGATTCAGGTCACTCCCTGCGATAAGAAGACCGTAATGTATTCATTTTACAAATGACTAGTCCTTTAAAACAGTCTCTTAAACTGGCCCTGGCTCCTTCATCAACCTCCTGCTATAGGCAGAGTCTTATATTGAGAATGTAATGAAACATGGAAGGCTGTATAATGATGACACTCTAAGGATCTGGTTATAGCTGGTATTCAGGATCCGTCTGCAGTGCAGCTGATGTATGCACCTCGCGTCACTTCTTTCTGCGGCACAAAGGCGGCCGGCGTACTGATAAACCCGGCCCAGAAAGTGCCTACTCACCGCTATCCATTTAATCCATTGAGCTGTGGCAAAGGGCCCCTATCAACAGGTGAAGCCTCTGATAAAATCTGCCGAAACACCTTAAGCCTAAACGATTCTAGGGGAGCCAGGGGCTGCCTGCCTGTCTGGGGGGAAAAACGGTTGAGTTTGAGTGTTTTTTTTTCTCCCTGACTGAGCAGGGGGAAAGAAAAGGTCGTAGGACCTTGTAGGTGAGCTGTATGGTTGTTGTGGATATGGAAAATAATTAAGAAGTAGAGGCTTTCATTGTTCTTCGCTCTTTTCTTACCTGGAATTTGGAAGACCATTTCTGAGAAAAATCACCATCACTAAACCCAGTTCTAGGAATAAGATGCACTCTACTTCAGCATTGAGCACAGTTCATCACTCTGAGAGCACTACATGGATGTTATGTTTCTCACATAACAATGATACAATTATTCTTTTGAATTACATACAGTCCATTCGGAAAGTATTCAGACCCCTTCCCCTTTTCCACATTGTTACGTTACAGCCTTATTCTAAAATGGATCAAATAAAATAAATCATCAATCTACACACAATACCCCATAATGACAAAGAGAAAACAGGCTTTTAGAAATGTTTGCAAATGTATTAAAAATAAAAAAACATACCTTATTTACATAAGTATTCAGACCCTTTGCTATGATACTTGAAAAAGAGCTCAGGTGCATCCTGTTTCCATTGATCATCCTTGAGAGGTTTCTACAACTTGATTGGAGTCCACCTGTGGTAAATTCAATTGATTGGACATGGGAAGGGCACACACCTGTCTATGTAAGTTCCCACAGTTGACAGTGCATGTCAGAGCAAAAACCAAGCCATGAGGTCGAAGCAATTGTCCGTAGAGCTCTGAGAAAGGATTGTGTCGAGACACCGATCTGGGGAAGGGTAACATAAAATATCTGCAGCAATGAAGGTCCCCATGAACACAGTTGTCTCCATCATTTTTAAATGGAAGAAGGTTGTAACCACCAACCACAAGCTGGCCACCCGGCCAAACTGAGCAATCGGGGGAGAAGGGCCTTGATCAGGGAGGTGACTTAGAACCCAATGGTCACTCGGACAGAGTTCCAGAGTTCCTCTGTGAGAGAACCTTCCAGAAGGACAACCATCTCTGCAGCACTCCACCAATCAGGCCTTTATGGTAGAGTGGCCAGACGGAAGCCACTCCTCACTAAAAGGCACGACAGCCCACTTGGAGTTTGTCAAAAGGCACCTAAAGGACTCTCAGACCATGAGAAACAAGATTCTCTGGTCTGAAGAAACCAAGATTGAACTCTTTGGCCTGAATGCCAAGCGTCACATCTGGAGGAAAACTGGCACCATCCCTACGGTGAAGCATGGTGGAGGCAGCATCATGCTGTAGGGATGTTTTTCAGCGGCAGAGACTGGGAAACTAGTCAGGATCGGGGAAAGATGAACAGAGTAAAGTACAGAGAGATCCTTGATGAAAACCTGCTCCAGAGCGCTCAGGACCTCAGACTGGGACGAAGGTTCACCTTCCAACAGGACAACGACCCTAAGCACACAGCCAAGACAACACAGGATTGGCTTCGGGACAAGTCTCTGAGTGTCCTTGAGTGGCTCAGTCAGAGCCCGGACTTGAAACCGATCGAACATCTCTGGCAAGACCTGAAAATAGTTGTGCAGCAACGCTTCCTATCCAACCTGACAGAGCTTGATAGGATCTTCAGTGAAGAATGGGAGAAACTCCCCAAATACAAGTGTGCTAAGCTTGTAGTGTCATACCCAAGAAGACTTGAGGCTGTAATCGCTGCCAAAGGTGCTTCAATAAAGTACTGAGTAAAGGGCCTGAATACTTATGTAATTGTGATATTTTAGTTTTTTTTAAATAATTATACATTTACAAAAAAAAAAGTAATTATGAGGTATTATGTGTAGATTGACGAGGGTGGGAAAAACTAGTTAATAGATTTTAGAATAAGGCTGTAACATAACAAAATGTGGAAAAATTCAAGTGGTCCGACTGCTTGCTTGCTTGCTGTAAGTGACTATTTTACACAGGAAAACAGATCTCTTGACTGAAGAGTGCTGAAAGACATGCCATACACAGTGCACAAGAAGCGATGTTCACCTGTGGTCGATCAGGTTTTGAACGTGTGTGTGTCTGTTTCCACAGGACATAGCCGATCCCTTCTTTGCGTATTGTAAGCAGCATGCGGACCGCTATGACAGGAAGTGGAAGAGGAAGAACTACCTGGCGCTCCAGTCCTACTGCAAGGCATCTCTACAGGACAAAGAGAAGCAGCTGGCCCCTGAGGCACAGGTGAGAGGTCAAGACTGGCTCAGACTCACACTGGCTGGCCCCTGTTAGGGCTGCAGAATGTTGTCTTTGAACATGAATAGAAATGCTTGTCAGTGTTTCCTTCATAGTTAATTGTTCTATATGCAAGATTCAGTCTTCGACTTTTTATTTTAACAAGTGAGTTGGAAAACACAGCAGAAACAACCCGGGGAGGTTGTAAGTTGTAATGTCTGGGTCCCAAATGGGATCCTATTCCCTATATAAAGCACTACTTTTGACCAGGGCCCATATATAGGATAGGGTGCCATTTGGGACACAGCCGGGCTGTCATTAGATAATGAAGTGTGTGTTTCTTTGTGTTGTGTTGAACCCCTGGCAGGCCCGTATCACCACCCGGCTGCAGCAGTACCGGGCCAGGGCAGAGCTGTCCCGTAACACTCGGCCCCAGGCCTGGGTCCCCCGGGAGAAGCTTCCACGACCCCTGACCTCCAGCGCCTCCGCCATCAGGAAACTCATGAGGAAGGCCGAGCTCATGGGCATCAGGTAGGAGTTATTGTCTGTAGGAAAAAGATGGTGTTCAGGCAACCAAGAATTGAGGTGCAGCCCAAATATAGAATTCACACACTCAAAAAAAATCCAATATAAATATTTTTTTGAACTGGATGCGTGAGAGCTGCAACTTTTTCCCCTTGTCAGGGAGGGGCTTTGAGGTCAGAAAGGTGGACCAGGAAGCAGAGGGTTGTCGGTTCAAATCTCTTTTTTCTTCTTCAGCACGGACATCTTCCCTGTAGACACATCAGACATCAGCGCAAGTGTGGACGGGCGCAGGAAACACAAGCAGCCTGCCCTCACTGCAGACTTCGTCAACTATTACCTGGGTGAGTAGGGAAACAAAAACCATCTGACGAATGGCAACAGACTTACATTACCAACATAATACACTATTCTAGTCAATGTTGTTACTAAAGACAGATGCTTCCAGAATAAAGACAGATGTGCCAGAGTTCTATAGGCTCTCAGCATGTAGCCTTGGATAAAGACCCCCAAAATGAATCATGATGCCGTTGCCAGATATGTGTTTGCTCGACCGTTTTTGTGTGTGTGTTTGCGAGTGTGCGTATACATGTACGTTCAAACGTGTATAACCTTGAACAACATCCCCCAGCTATCTCCCATCCGAACATCCCCCACCCCCAGCTATCTCCCATCAGACAGCATCCCCCACTCCCCAGCCATCGCCCATCAGAACAACATCCCCCACCCCCAGCTATCTCCAATCAGAACAACATCCTCAGCCCCCAGCTATCTCCAATCAGAACAACATCCTCAGCCCCCAGCTATCTCCCATCAGAACATCCCCCACCCCCAGCTATCTCCCATCCGAACAGCATCCCCCACCCCCCAGCTATCTCCCATCCGAACAGCATCCCCCACCCCCCAGCTATCTCCCATCAGAACACCCCCCCCCCCCACCACCCACCTCCAGCTATCTCCCATCAGACAGCATCCCCCACCCCCCAGCTATCTCCCATCAGAACCACATCCCCCAGCTATCTCCCATCAGAACACCCCCCAGCTATCGCCCATCAGAACAACATCCCCCACCCCCCAGCTATCGCCCATCAGAACAACATCCCCCAGCTATCTCCCATCAGAACACCCCCCAGCTATCGCCCATCAGAACAACATCCCCCACCCCCCAGCTATCTCCCATCAGAACCACATCCCCCAGCTATCTCCCATCAGAACACCCCCCAGCTATCGCCCATCAGAACAACATCCCCCACCCCCCAGCTATCGCCCATCAGATTGGCACACCGTGTTTCTCATCTGCCTTTTCCCGTGTATAGATGGAGATAGATTGGGATCGGTCCTATTGATGTGTGTAGATTGTGATGGTGGTTTATTGATTGGTGTCCTTATTGCTATGCAGAGAGGAACATGAGGATGATTCAGATCCAGGACAATATCTCTGAACAGAAGAACCTGAAAGACAAGCTGGAGAGTGAGCAGGAGAAACTGCACGTCGACTACAACAAGGTTAGTAGTGGTGGAAAACACACTGTTAGAAGAACCTGAAGAAGCTGCTTGTCGACTACAACAAGATTAGTAGTGGTGTTGGAGCTAGGAACACAAGCATTTCTCTACATCCCCAATAACATCTGCTAAATATGTGTATGCGACCAATAAAATTAGATTTGATTTGGTACAGGCCGTAAAGTCACCTAATAAAATGCTTGCTTGACGTTTCTGTGGTAGTAGACACGGCCAGGGAGATAGTGGACAAAATGTTAATCCACACTGTTATCAACCAGTCACTAGGGGTTTTACCAGTAATTCTCCAGTAGCGTTGCTCTGAGTTCTCACACTAAAGCTGTGCTATGTCTTTGTACTGCATGGCCTCTAGTCTTCAGAAATGACATAGTGTGTCATTCATAAACCGCATTGCTTTGCGCTACAACACATTAACCACCGTTTTACTATGTACCATGAAAAATACAATTTTAAGAGCCCTGTTGTTCCTCTTCCGTCTAGCTCTCTCCATCTCTCATCTCTCACTCTGTTCATCTCTTTCTCCCTCGATCTCTCTGTGGCCCTTGCCGTTTCGCTCTCTATCTATCTCCTTTCATCTATCCTTCACCATGTGACTTGGGTGTGGCGGCACAGGGCAGCTTCGCTCCATCAGGCCCAATGAAGAAGGGAATAAAACAGCAGCGTAAAAGTCAGAGGAGTTAATGTTGCGTTCAGTCTTTCTGCCACGTGTATTAGGCGTTATTAATGGAGTGTGTGTTGCTAATTGCACCGCTCGACATGCTTTTACACGGAGAGGGGGAGCGAGAGAGATGCATAGAAAGAGAGAAGGAGAGAGAGCGATGGAGAGAGAGAAGCAGCCCCGGAAGACAGTGAGAGAGATGGAGAAAGACTGAGAGGGGGATCGAGCGAGAAGGATCGTTAAGATTAGAAGTCTAGCTACAGATACGGCTATAAAGCCCCTGACAGGGTGAGTGTGCGGGGTGGTGGGTTCTGAGTGCGCAGGGTGGTGGGTTCTGAGTGCGCGGGGGGGTGGGTTCTGAGTGCGCGGGGTGGTGGGTTCTGAGTGCGCGGGGTGGTGGGTTCTGAGTGCGCGGGGTGGTGGGTTCTGAGTGCGCGGGGTGGTGGGTTCTGAGTGCGCGGGGTGGTGGGTTCTGAGTGCGCGGGGTGGTGGGTTCTGAGTGCGCGGGGGGGTGGGTTCTGAGTGCGCGGGGGGGTGGGTTCTGAGTGCGCGGGGGGGTGGGTTCTGAGTGCGCGGGGGGGTGGGTTCTGAGTGCGCGGGGGGGTGGGTTCTGAGTGCGCGGGGGGGTGGGTTCTGAGTGCGCGGGGGGGTGGGTTCTGAGTGAGCGGGGTGGTGGGTTCTGAGTGAGCGGGGTGGTGGGTTCTGAGTGAGCGGGGGGGTGGGTTCTGAGTGCGCGGGGGGGGTGGGTTCTGAGTGCGCGGGGGGGTGGGTTCTGAGTGCGCGGGGGGGGTGGGTTCTGAGTGCGCGGGGGGGGTGGGTTCTGAGTGCATGGGGGGGTGGGTTCTGAGTGCGTGGGGGGGGGTGGGTTCTGAGTGCGCGGGGGGGTGGGTTCTGAGTGCCCGGGGGGGTGGGTTCTGAGTGCCCGGGGGGGTGGGTTCTGAGTGCCCGGGGGGGTGGGTTCTGAGTGCCCGGGGGGGTGGGTTCTGAGTGAGCGGGGGGGTGGGTTCTGAGTGCGCGAGGTGTGGAGAGTAATCTCTGGGAGATAATATGAAGTCTCTCTCGCTACATGACCTCTCTCTCTCCCCCACATAACCTTTCTCTCTCTCTCTCCCCCACATAACCTTTCTCTCTCTCTCTCCCCACATAACCTTTCTCTCTCCCCCACATAACCTTTCTCTCTCCCCCCACATAACCTTTCTCTCTCTCTCTCCCCCCACATAACCTTTCTCTCTCTCTCTCCCTCCCACATAACCTTTCTCTCTCTCTCCCCCACATAACCTTTCTCTCTCTCTCTCCCCCCACATAACCTTTCTCTCTCTCTCTCCCCCCACATAACCTTCTCTCTCTCTCTCCCCCCACATAACCTTCTCTCTCTCTCTCTCCCCACATAACCTTTCTCTCTCTCTCTCCCCCACATAACCTTTCTCTCTCTCTCCCCCACATAACCTTTCTCTCTCTCTCCCCCCACATAACCTTTCTCTCTCTCTCTCCCCCCACATAACCTTTCTCTCTCTCTCTCCCCCCACATAACCTTTCTCTCTCTCTCTCCCCCCACATAACCTTTCTCTCTCTCTCTTCCCCCACATAACCTTTCTCTCTCTCTCTTCCCCCACATAACCTTTCTCTCTCTCTCTTCCCCCACATAACCTTTCTCTCTCTCTCTCCCCCCACATAACCTTTCTCTCTCTCTCTCCCCCCACATAACCTTTCTCTCTCTCTCTCCCCCCACATAACCTTTCTCTCTCTCTCTCCCCCCACATAACCTTTCTCTCTCTCTCTCCCCCCACATAACCTTTCTCTCTCTCTCTCTCCCCCACATAACCTTTCTCTCTCTCTCTCTCCCCCACATAACCTTTCTCTCTCTCTCTCTCCCCCCACATAACCTTTCTCTCTCTCTCTCTCCCCCCACATAACCTTTCTCTCTCTCTCTCTCCCCCCACATAACCTTTCTCTCTCTCTCTCTCCCCCCACATAACCTTTCTCTCTCTCTCTCCCCCCACATAACCTTTCTCTCTCTCTCTCCCTCCCCCCACATAACCTTTCTCTCTCTCTCCCCCCCCCCACATAACCTTTCTCTCTCTCTCTCCCCCCCCACATAACCTTTCTCTCTCTCTCTCCCCCTATATAATATGTCTCTCTCTCTCCCCCTATATAACCGGTCTCTGTCTCTCCCCCTATATAACCGGTCTCTCTGTCTCTCCCCCTATAAAATTGGTCTCTCTCTCTCCCCCTATATAACCGCTCTCTCTCTCTCTCCCCCTACATAACCCGTCTCTCTCTCTCTCTCCCCCTTACATAACCCGTCTCTCTCTCTCTCTCTCTCCCCCCTACATAACCTGTTTCTCTCTCTCTCCCCTCACATAACCTTTCTCTCTCTCTCTCCCCCTATATAACGGTCTCTCTCTCTCCCCCTATATAACCGGTCTCTCTCTCTCCTCCTATATAACCGTCTCTCTCTCTCTCCTCCTATATAACCGGTCTCTCTCTCTCTCCCCCTATATAACCGGTCTCTCTCTCTCTCCCCCTATATAACCGGTCTCTCTCTCTCTCTCCCCCTATATAACCGGTCTCTCTCTCTCTCCCCCTATATAACCGGTCTCTCTCTCTCTCCCCCTATATAACCGGTCTCTCTCTCTCTCCCCCTATATAACCGGTCTCTCTCTCTCTCCCCCTATATAACCGGTCTCTCTCTCTCTCCCCCTATATAACCGGTCTCTCTCTCTCTCCCCCTATATAACCGGTCTCTCTCTCTCTCCCCCTATATAATCGGTCTCTCTCTCTCTCTCCCCTATATAACGGTCTCTCTCTCTCTCTCCCCCTATATAACCGGTCTCTCTCTCTCTCTCCCCTATATAACGGTCTCTCTCTCTCTCTCCCCCTATATAACGGTCTCTCTCTCTCCCCCTATATAACCGGTCTCTCTCCTCTCCTCCCTATATAACCGGTCTCTCTCTCTCTCTCCTCCTATATAACCGGTCTCTCTCTCTCTCTCCCCCTATATAACCGTCTCTCATCTCTCTCCTCCCCTATATAACCGGTCTCTCTCTCTCTCCTCCTATATAACCGGTCTCTCTCTCTCCCCCTATATAACCGGTCTCTCTCTCTCTCTCCTATATAACCGGTCTCTCTCTCTCTCCTCCTATATAACCGGTCTCTCTCTCTCTCCTCCTATATAACCGGTCTCTCTCTCTCCCCCTATATAACCGGTCTCTCTCTCTCCCCCTATATAACCGGTCTCTCTGTCTCTCCCCCTATAAAATTGGTCTCTCTCTCTCCCCCTATATAACCGCTCTCTCTCTCTCTCCCCCCTACATAACCCGTCTCTCTCTCTCTCTCCCCCTTACATAACCCGTCTCTCTCTCTCTCTCTCTCCCCCCTACATAACCTGTTTCTCTCTCTCTCCCCTCACATAACCTTTCTCTCTCTCTCTCCCCCTATATAACGGTCTCTCTCTCTCCCCCTATATAACCGGTCTCTCTCTCTCCTCCTATATAACCGGTCTCTCTCTCTCTCCTCCTATATAACCGGTCTCTCTCTCTCTCCCCCTATATAACCGGTCTCTCTCTCTCTCCCCCTATATAACCGGTCTCTCTCTCTCTCTCCCCCTATATAACCGGTCTCTCTCTCTCTCCCCCTATATAACCGGTCTCTCTCTCTCTCCCCCTATATAACCGGTCTCTCTCTCTCTCCCCCTATATAACCGGTCTCTCTCTCTCTCCCCCTATATAACCGGTCTCTCTCTCTCTCCCCCTATATAACCGGTCTCTCTCTCTCTCCCCCTATATAACCGGTCTCTCTCTCTCTCCCCCTATATAATCGGTCTCTCTCTCTCTCTCCCCCTATATAACCGGTCTCTCTCTCTCTCTCCCCCTATATAACCGGTCTCTCTCTCTCTCTCCCCCTATATAACGGTCTCTCTCTCTCTCTCCCCCTATATAACGGTCTCTCTCTCTCCCCCCTATATAACCGGTCTCTCTCTCTCTCCTCCTATATAACCGGTCTCTCTCTCTCTCTCCCCCTATATAACCGGTCTCTCTCTCTCTCTCCCCCTATATAACCGGTCTCTCTCTCTCTCCTCCTATATAACCGGTCTCTCTCTCTCCCCCTATATAACTGGTCTCTCTCTCTCTCCCCCTATATAACCGGTCTCTCTCTCTCTCTCTCCTATATAACCGGTCTCTCTCTCTCTCCTCCTATATAACCGGTCTCTCTCTCTCTCCTCCTATATAACCGGTCTCTCTCTCTCCCCCTATATAACCGGTCTCTCTCTCTCCCCCTATATAACCGGTCTCTCTCTCTCTTCCCCTATATAACCGGTCTCTCTCTCTCTCCCCCTATAAAATCGGTCTCTCTCTCTCCCCCTACATAACCTGTCTCTCTCTCTCTCTCCCCTACATGACCTCTCTCCCTCTCTCTCTCCCTCCGCCCTACATGACCTGTCTCTCTCTCTCCTCCCCCTACATGACCTGTCTCTCTCTCCTCCACCTACATGACCTGTTTCTCTCACTCTCCCTCTCTCTCTCTCTCTCCCTCCCCCCTACATGACCGGTCTCTCTCTCTCTCCCCTACATGACCTCTCTCCCTCTCTCTCTCCCTCCCCCCTACATGACCTGTTTCTCGCTCTCTCTCTCTCTCTCCCCCTACATGACCTGTCTGTTTCTCTCTCCCCCTACATGACCTGTCTGTTTCTCTCTCCCCCTACATGACCTGTCTGTTTCTCTCTCCCCCTACATGACCTGTCTCTCTCTCTCTCCCCCTACATGACCTGTCTCTCTCTCTCTCCCCCTACATGACCTGTCTGTTTCTCTCTAACCCCTACATGACCTGTCTGTTTCTCTCTCCCCCTACATGACCTGTCTGTTTCTCTCTCCCCCTACATGACCTGTCTGTTTCTCTCTCCCCCTACATGACCTGTCTGTTTCTCTCTCCCCCTACATGACCTGTCTCTCTCTCTCTCCCCCTACATGACCTGTCTGTTTCTCTCTCCCCCTACATGACCTGTCTGTTTCTCTCTCCCCCTACATGACCTGTCTGTTTCCCTCTCCCCCTACATGACCTGTCTGTTTCCCTCTCCCCCTACATGACCTGTCTCTCTCTCTCTCCCCCTACATGACCTGTCTCTCTCTCTCTCCCCCTACATGACCTGTCTCTCTCTCTCTCCCCCTACATGACCTGTCTCTCTCTCCTCCACCTACATGACCTGTTTCTCTCGCTCTCCCTCTCTCTCTCTCTCTCTCTCCCTCCCCCCTACATGACCTGTCTCTCTCTCTCCCCTACATGACCTCTCTCTCTCTCTCTCTCTCTCTCTCTCTCTCCCCTACATGACCTGTCTCTCTCTCTCTCCCCTACATGACCTCTCTCTCTCTCTCTCTCTCTCTCTCGCTCTCGCTCCCCCCCCCCCCCCCCTAATATGACTTGTCTGTCTCTCCCTCTGTAGCTGTGTGAGTCTCTGGAGGATCTGCAGAATGTTAACGGAGTTCTGAGGAGTGAGGGCCATGCCATATGGACCATGTTGGGAGGAATCCTAGGACAGGTATGTTAATATCACACTACTTTCTTCTCCTCTCTCATCCTCCTTTCCTCCTCATCCCCATTTCTTATCTTCTTTTGCACTTTCTCATTCCTCCTCATCCACTTTCTCCTCCTATCTCTCTCATGTTTAGTCCAGAGTTGGCAACACTCCCACTAACCCACTAAGTCCAGCCACTGTCCTGTAATTTTAGTTTCATCACACCTAGGCAGGGCAGAAAAGTCAGAGGATAAACCGCCAACCGGACAGGTCTCCCTGCTACATGCCCAGGACCTGGTGATGACAAAGGATTGAGAGGAATCTAGATTAGCCATAGCAACCCACAGAGTTACCATGGGATAATTCTGCAGCCCATAATAGGCTCCTGTAAGTGATTGACCTGTCCTTTACCATAAAGGCAGACCAGACCTGGCTCTGCTCCACTCTAAATGAAGCTAGAAGCTGTCCGCTTGCTTTCTACCACGTTCACACTCGCCATGGCAACCAAATCGCCAAGATGCGTCGCCACGGGTGATGGGTTGTTTAATGAGTGCGAAATGCAGCTCTGCAGAAATTGCTGTGAGACCTTTTTAACTTAAAAAAAAATAGTGACAGAGCCTGTTTGGAAGTGCTGACACTGACACTTATTTAAAAGCAGCCCAGCTCTTGGTGTGTGTGGTGCTGTGTTGAGGTGAGAATGAGAACTGTGGACGAGAGGCCTGTGGAGCGTTGGAGCTCTGACAGGATGCTATAGCAAGACACAACACACACAGACACCCCCTGGTTACACCCAGTCTCTAAGATTAGCAGGTAGGCCTAGATAATACAATTTACAGTTGCCCGTGGCGCCTGGAACTGCATATGTCATCAGCTCTTTCAAAATGCATCTACGTAAGCGGCTAACTGAATGCATGATGCTGATTTTAAAAGTCTGGCTTGCGACGGGGGTGCGACGGGGGCTGCCTTACAGATAAATGGATGGTGTGATATAGCTAGGATGGGAGGAAAGAAAGGCTGGAGGGAAAGAACGACTGAACGAACGACGTCGATCTGCAACGACCTCCATAAATCACGTAATTAGAAACGTGGAAAGGTTTAAGTGTCTACATCAGTCACGTCCCCGCGTTGCTTTGTGTCATCTATCTGATACCTTTTCATTTCCTATTTGTCATCCCTCTGCCCGTCCCGTACATTACCAGAAATTATTGATGTTACCCGACCGCAGACCCATCCCTCATCCTATACACTGAGTCAGTGTTGTCATTGTGGGGGACTTCTCAGGGAGAGGAAGCATTTTTCGCTAGACATTGTGAAGCTTCAAAGGACCCGGTCACAGTGTTTTTAGCATTTCCTGGCAGTGTTCAGTTTGGCACTGAGGTAAAGCATCTCGTTTGAAATGCTGTGCACGTCTGTGTCATACACCGAGAATCTTCCTGAAAGGCGTGCCAGTCAGGTGACCCTTCCCTGTGTGTGCCAGTGCCAGCCACTCGGTCCCCCACGGCCTCAGAGCCTGTCTCGCACCCAGTATGAACCAGCAAGATGGCCTGAGGTTGGGCTGGTCCTGCCTGTCTCTGATTCTTATTTTAGAATATACCTTCCCCTACCCATCTCTCTGAGGGGTTTTCTACTCACTGAGCTAATGCAGAAGGGGACTGTGGTCCACAATTAGTAGATCACACACACCCTAGGGTCTTGTGGCCCTGGCACCCCCACAGGACCGGTCCCTGGGAGTCGTGGGCTACGGCGTAGTGAGCGTGCTCAGATTAGAGCTGCCCCAGTGAGGAGCCTGTCTGTTTAGTGGCCCACCAGCTCCCCAGTCTCTCCCTAGCAGATCGGTTTTCTAATTAACCTGCGACAGACAGCAGCCACCATGTAGCCAACGAGATGCAGTGGAGAAATAAACACACATCCACCACAGACAGACAGTCTGTCTCATGACCAACAACATGGGTCCCCTCCCCACAGACACACACATACTCTCCCTCTCTCTCTTCACCCCCCCCTTCCTCTCCCCTCTTTGTCTGTCCTCTTTCTCCCTCCTCTCTGTGGACACCTTTGCCCTGTCTGTCCTTCACTGCTTCTCTCTGAGGTCTCTAGTACACCTACAGTTGTGTTATGTGTGTCTCTCTGTGACAGAAACTGAACTCCCCGCCGGTCCTGAAAGCCCCTAAAGAGAGGAAGCCCAGCAAGAAGGAGGGAGGAGTTCCTGGGAAGTCCTCCAACCTACCAGCTGTCCTCTACAGGTAAACAAACAAACATTCAAACAGGCATTACATACAAGCACAAGGCCTTATATGCTGATGTGTGTATGTATGCGTGTGTGTGTTCCTGTTTAGCTGTGGGATCTGTAAGAAGAACCAAGACCAGCATCTCCTGCTGATGTGTGACACTTGCAAGCTCTACTACCACCTGGGCTGTCTGGAGCCTCCGCTGACACGCATGCCCAAGAAGACCAAGAACAGCTACTGGTGAGAGAGGCAGGGAGACAGACACACAGACGGGCAGACGCACAGACGGACAGACGCACACGCAGGCAGACAGACGCACACGCAGGCAGACAGACACACAGGCGCAGACGGACAGACACGCACAGACGGACAGAAGCAGACGCACAGACACAGGCGGACAGACGCGCACACGCAGGCGGACAGACAGACAGACGCAGGCAGTCACAGACAAGCGGATGGACAGACGCACACGCAGGCGGACAGACAGACAGACGCAGGCAGTCACAGACAAGCGGATGGACAGACGCACACGCAGGCGGACAGACAGACAGACGCAGGCAGTCACAGACAAGCGGATGGACAGACGCACACGCAGGCAGACAGACAGACGCAGGCAGTCACAGACAAGCGGATGGACAGACGCACACGCAGGCGGACAGACGCAGGCGGACAGACGCAGGCGGACAGACGCAGGCGGACAGACGCAGGCGGACAGACGCAGGCAGGCGGACAGACGCAGGCAGGCGGACAGACGCAGGCAGGCGGACAGACTCAGGCAGGCGGACAGACGCAGGCAGGCGGACAGACGCAGGCAGGCGGACAGACGCAGGCAGGCGGACAGACGCAGGCAGGCGGACAGACGCAGGCAGGCGGACAGACGTAGGCGGACAGACGCGCAGACGCAGGCGAACAGACGCGCAGACGCAGGCGGACAGACAGACGTAGGCAGGCGGACAGACGTAGGCAGGTGGACAGACGCGCAGACGCAGGCGGACAGACGCAGGCAGACGCAGGCGGACAGACGCAGGCAGGCGCAGACAAGCGGATTGACAGACTCACGCAGGCGGACAGATGCAGGCAAACAGATGCAGGTAGACAGGCGGATGGACAGATGCACATGCAGGCGGACAGACGCGCACACGCAGGCGGACAGACGCTCACACGGAAAGGACAGGCGGACGGAAAAACGGGCAGACGATGACGGACAAAAAGACGGACGGACGGGCAGACGCGGGCGGACTGATAGACTGACTGAAAGACGGACGGAAAGACGGGCGGACGGAAAGGCGGGCGGACGGAAAGGCGGCCAGAAGTGGACAGACTGAAAGACGAGCGGACGCGGAAAGACGGGGACGGGCAGACGGAAAGACGGGCCGATGGAAAGGACGGGCGGGCGGAAAGACAGGCGGACGGAAAGGACGGGCGGAAGCGGACGGAAAGACTGGCGATTCGGACAGAAAGACGTGCGGATGTGGAAAGACGGGCGGACGGAAAGACAGGGGGACGGAAAGACGGGCAGAAGTGGACAAACTCAAAGACGAACGGACGCAGAAAGACGGACGGAAAGACAGGCGGGCGGACGGAAAGACGGACGGACAGAAAGACGGGCGGACGCGGACGGACAGAAAGACGGGCGGACGCGGACGGACAGAAAGACGGGCGGACGCGGACGGACAGAAAGACGGGCGGACGCGGACGGACAGAAAGACGGGCGGACGCGGACGGACAGAAAGACGGGCGGACGCGGACGGACAGAAAGACGGGCGGACGCGCACGGACAGAAAGACGGGCGGACGCGCACGGACAGAAAGACGGGCGGACGGGGAGACGGGCGGACGGGCGAACGCGGGCAGACAGAAAGACGGGCGAACGCGGGCGGACGGGAAGACGGGCGAACGCGGGCGGATGGGAAGACGGGCGAACGGGAAGACGGGCGGACGGGAAGACTGGCGAACGCGGGCGGACGGAAAGACGGGCGGACGGGAAGACGGGCGAACGCGGGGAAAGACAGAAAGACGGGCGGACGGGAAGACGGGCGAACGCGGGCAGGCAAAGATGGGCAGGCGGACGCGGGCGGACAGAAAGATGGGCGGACGGACAGAAAGACAGACGCACGCAGACAGACAGACAGACGCACGCGGGCAGGCGCACAGACAGGCAGACGTAAACAGGCAGACGTAGACAGGCAGACAAACGCAGGCAGGCAGACGCAGATAGACAGACAGGCGCAGACAGACGCAGATAGACAGACAGGCGCAGACAGACAGACAGATGCAGATAGACAGATGCAGATAGACAGATGCAGATAGACAGATGCAGATAGACAGACAGACACAGTTTGACAGATGCAGAGACATAGACAGATGCAGAGACAGACAGACAGACAGACAGATGCAGATAGACAGACAGACAGACAGACAGACGCAGATAGACAGACAGATAGACGCAGTTTGACAGACGCAGAGACAGACAGACAGACGCACACAGACAAACGCCGATAGACAGACGCAGACAGACAAACACAGAAAGAGAAAGAGAGAGAGATGGGAAAGAGAGAGAGACAGATGAGAGAGAGAGAGCGAGAAATGGGCGAGAGCGAGATAATATAGAGAGATGGGGAAGAAAGAAAAAGAGAAGATAGAAAGACAGAGAGATATAAGAAGGGAAGAGAGAGAGAGGTGAGAAAGAGAGAGATGGGAAAGAGAGCGAGAGATGAGATGGGAAAGAGAGAGAGATGAGATGGGAAAGAGAGAGAGAGATGAGATGGGAAAGAAAGAAAGAGAGAGATGAGATGGGAAAGAGAGATGAGATGGGAAAGAGAGAGAGATGAGAAAGAGAGAGATGAGATGGGAAAGAGAGAGAGAGATGGGAAAGAAAGAGAGAGAGAGATGGGAAAGAAAGAGAGAGATGAGATGGGAAAGAAAGGGAAAGAGAGATGAGATGGGAAAGAAAGAGAGATGAGATGGGAAAGAGAGATGAGATGGGAAAGAGAGATGAGATGGGAAAGAAAGAGAGAGATGGGAAAGAAAGAGAGAGAGATGAGATGGGAAAGAAAGGGAAAGAGATGAGATGGGAAAGAAAGAAAGAGAGAGAGATGGGAAAGAGAGATGAGATGGGAAAGAAAGAGAGAGACAGATGGGCGAGAGCGAGATAATATAGAGAGATGAGAGAGAAATTGATGAGATGGGAAAGAAATAAAGAGGGAAGAAAGAAAAAGAAGATAAAACGACAGATATATAAGAAGGGAAGAGAGAGAGGTGAGAAAGAAAGAATGAGAGAGAGATGGGAAAGAAAGAGAGAGATGGAAAGAAAGAGAGAGATGGGAAAGAAAGAGAGAGATGGGAAAGAGATGAGATGGGAAAGAAAGAGAGAGGTGGGAAAGAAAGAGAGATGAGATGGGAAAGAAAGAGAGGGATGGGAGAGAGATTGGAAAGAGGGAGATGAAAGAGATGAGTGATAAGAGATGATGAGGGGGAGATGGGAAAGGAAGAGAGAGATTAGAAAGAGAGCGATAAGAAAGAAAGAGCGAGGGACTGAGAGTGTGGTAGATGGGGAAGAAAGAGAGAAGTAGATGAGGAAGAAAGAGAGGGACTGGGGAGGTAGATGGGGAGTGAATGGTGAATGGGTGCCAGAGCACTCGATGGTACAAGAGTTTACAAAACCAAAAATTGGACCAAGTGCTGTCCATAGTACACACATCTGTTATGACATTGTTATAACATTGTATAAAAACATGTTATTTAAGCAATAAGACATCAAACCCGGGGATTATCGTGTGATAACTCCATGACTAAGATAACTCATGTTCTTAGACCCGAGACGAAGCCAATGGCCGGGAACAGCCCTTAGTCAGGAGTTATCATACGATATTCTCCAGGTTTGAGGGCCTTATTGCTTTTATAAAACAGTTGCCAACATATTTATACAAATATTAATAGAATGTTTTCATTAAAAACATTATTTTAACAGCGGGCTGGTCGTTAGTTATTTTCTTATGTTTTGACGCAGTTGTTAATTCTAATCATTCTATTCTTTGGACATTGCTATGCTAACCAAATCATTGGCATTGGCATGTAGCTAGCTAGCAGAGATTCAATGATGATGAGAACCTCAATAAATAATGATTTAATGAATATCCAGAAACCGCACTGCGCTGGTTAATAAATTAATGGAATTCTTGAGTGTTCAGTTTCCATGGTGAATTAGTTGGCTTCATTCTTGGGCTACCTAGCCTACTGGCATGGGAGAGATAGCATTTGTAAAATGATACATTGTTGCACAGGTTGTAAAGGCAGACAGGTAGGTTTATAAAGCCCCCCCCCCCCCCCCCCCCATCTGTTGCAAATATCAAATAGTAGCATGGAAAAATAGTGTGTAGACACTTTTTTGCCCAAGGGATATTTTGACTGAATATCCAGCCTGGACTGCGGGACAGTTGAATTATGAGATTAACACGTCATGGTATTTTGCGTGAGTAAATGTCCCGCATATCATCCAATCAGCATGGAGGATCCAAACAAACCGTTTTATAATGACTTGGAGTAGAAGATACATTAGTGTCCACAATTGATTTATTTGTAATAAGTGTGACATTTTAGAATACTCAATGGCAGTAGATTTATCAGATGGAGAATGCAGAGATGGTGGAAATTTCCCACTTCACACAGAAGAGGTAGATGTCCTTATCTGGATAGATAAATAGATGAGCTCTTTTGTGTATCTGTCTCAATAGTTTCAGCAGTATTCCGTCTCTGTCACTTAGTGAGTTACTTCCACAGTTAGTCATCTCCCTTTTTACTTCCTATTCTAAGTTATGGAGGAAGGGGGATTTGTGTGTGTGCGTGTGCGATTACGTTGGTGTGTACGTGGGTGTGCATATGTACGTGGGTGTGCGCACATTTAAGATATGTGTGTTTGTTTTTGTGGCACCTCAACCTGCACGTTGTCCATGCCTGTGACTGGGAGTAAATCATTTAAACCATGAATTAGAGAGCACGGCTGCGTTCTGCTCCGGAGGGCAGAAATTACAAAGTGTTTGGATGGATATAATTTTGTGGAGCCGAGGCCAAGTCATACCTAATTACCACGATCTACACCCCACGAAAGAGGCAGAATGAAAGGTGCAGACAGGGCTTCTCAGTAGGAACTAGAAACACACAGAGGATCCGATCCACAAGTTCGCTTTGCCTTAACCTATAACCCTGGGGCGTCAGGGTAGCCTAGTGGTTAGAGTGTTGGACTAGTAACCGAAAGGTTGCAAGTTCAAATCCCCGAGCTGACAAGGTACAAATCTGTCGTTCTGCCCCTGAACAGGCAGTTAACCCACTGTTCCTAGGCCGGCATTGAAAATAAGAATTTGTTCTTAACTGACTTGCCTAGTAAAATAAAGGTAAAAAATTTGATCAAATTTGTAAGACTGGCAGAAACACATGTCACAGTCGTATGCTTTGCCTGGGTCAGCATAAACCCCTGTCCTCAAATCCAGGGGCAGACCTCCAGGCTCAGATTTCAATACTTTGGGAAAACAACATATTTTTTTTTGAACCAAGCAAATATTATTTTCATAGATTTCAACAAAGAAGACCAAAGCCTTAGTGTTTTGTTTGTTTTCCCCAACATAATCAGCAACATCTAGATCCTGTTTGTCAGACATTGATAGTAAGAGAGAAAGGTATCTGAAACTGGTTTTCCATGCTTAAGATGTTCACAGATTAGTCAAATCAATACCCCTGCATAGAGGAGAGGACACTGGACTGTGAAAGATCATCCCTCTCTCTACCTCTGCCACTCTACTTCTACCTCCCTCTTCTCAGGCAATGTTCAGAGTGTGACCAGGCCAGTAGCGATGATGCTGACATCGCCATGGAGACGCTGCCCGACGGTACCAAGAGGTCTCGGAGACAGATTAAAGGACCAATCAAATTCATCCCTCAGGAGATGTCCCCGGAGCCCAAGAAACGAGATGTGAGGGGCACGGTGTGTATTAACACACGTTTTATTTATTATGTACAGTGCCTTCAGAAACTTGACTTTTTCCACGTGTTGCGTTACAAAGTGGGATTAAAATGGATTTAATTGTAATTTTCTGTCAGCATTATACACAAAAAACTGTCAGTGAAAAGAAAAATTCAACATTTTAAATGTATTATTGGAATATAAAACGCTGATATATTTGGATTGGATATGTATTCAACCCACTGAGTCAATACATGTTAGAATGACATTTGGCAGCGATTGCAGTTGTGAGTCTTGTAGAGCTTTGCAAACCTGGACTGTACGACATTTGCCCATCATTCTTTTTCAAATTCTTCAAGCTCTGTCAAGTTGGTTGTTGATCATTGCTAAACATCCATTTTCAAGTATTGCCATAGATTTTCAAGCTCATTTAAGTCAAAACTGTAACTAGGCCACTCAGGAACATTCAATGTCTTCTTGGTAAGTAACTTTAGTGTATATTTCGGGCTTGCATTTTAGGTTATTGTCCTGCTGTGGATTTGTCTCCCAGTGTCTGTTGGAAAGTTTTCCTCTAGGACTTTGCCTGGGCTTAGCTAGATTCTTTTTCTTTTTATCCTAAAAAACTCCCTATTCCTTGCCGATGACAAGCACATCCAAAACATGGTACTTGGTGATATGTTGTTGGATTTGCCTCAAACATAGGACAAAAAATACATTTATTTGCCACATTTCTTGCAGTATAACTTTATTACCTTGTTGCAAACAGGATATATGTTTTGGAATATTTTTATTCTGTACAGGCTTCCTTTTCAGTCTGTCATTTAGGTTAGTATTGTGGAGTAACTACAATATTGTTTAGCCATCCTCAGTTTTCTCCTATCACAGCCATTTAAATCTGTAACTGGTTTAAAATCATCATTGGCCTCATGGTGAATTCCCTGAGCGGATTCCTTCCTCTCCGTCAACTGAGTTAGGAAGGACGCCTGTATCTTTGTAGTGATTGGATGTATTGATACACTATTCAAAGTGTAATTAATAACTTCACCATGTTCAAAGGGATATTCAAAAAAAAATTGCCCATCTACCAATAGGTGCCATTCTTTGCGAGGCATTGAATCTGTGTTTGAAATTCACTGCTCGACTTATGTATGTGTGAGGTACAGAGATGGGGTAGTCGTTGAAAAATGTTAAACACCATTATTCCACACACAGTTAGTCCATGCAAATTATTATCTGACTTGTTAAGCACATTTTTACTCCTGAAGGTAATTAGGTTTGCCATAACAAAAGGCTTGAATACTTATTGACTCAAGACATTTCAGCTTTTAATTTTATTCATTTAGAAAAATCAACATTGGCATTGGCTCGCGAAACTACCTCTAACTTCCTTCAGGCCTCCACTTTGCTAGTTTTGGGGTCAATTGTGTTGATATTTCTGGGGTAGCCTTTTGAATTGTCCTGACATCTACTGTATAATCCAGAATGTATCTCCCAGGTTTGGAGAAACAGACAGTAATCCATCAACCTATACCGGGGGTTAAAGTACTCCATCATAGGTATGAGTCCAGCCTCAATGGCGTTTGTAGTCTAGCCTTTCTTTGTCCCGTCTGACCCGTCACCAGATATACCAGGCCAGACTCGCAGGACTAATGGCTGATCCAACCAGAGCAGTATAAAGAGTGTATATGTGAATAACTTGGCTCGACCCCGGGTCGTCAGTGTTCTACAAGACTGTGATTGCCCTCGAAACTAAAACCTAAAGCTAAAACTGAGCTACATATTCTGTACATCTGACACCAGTGACGTTTGTAATCCAGCCCCTCTCTGTCTGTCCCGTAACCAGAAGCTGAGCTCTTTTCTCTTTTTTCCCAGCCCAACAGATATGCCAGGCCAGAATAACAGATCCCAACAGATATACAAGGCCAGACTAACAGAGCCCAACAGATATACCAGGCCAGATTAACAGATCCCAATAGATATGCCAGGCCGGACTAACAGAGCCAACAGATATACCAGGCCGGACTAACAGAGCCCGACAGATATACCAGGCCGGACTAACAGAGCCCGACAGATATACCAGGCCGGACTCACAGGACTAGGTCACGCTGCTGTACTAAACAGGATTGCTAGTAGACATGCCAGGAAACTAGAGGGGGTGGATCCAAACACATGCTTCCTCGTTGGTTCAGGTCCGCCTGAACTTCTTCCAATCTACAGAGGATTGGGATGAGTGATTCATGTAAAATGAAGTTTGAATATTAACAAAGGGGGAAATCTAACATCTCCTTGTTGTTCTTGACGCTAGCAAGCAAGCAAGTGACAGAGCCGGGTTGTGTGTTTCTTAAAAAGGAAGACTACATATTTAAACAGATTGTGAAAACAATTCCATCTGTCGCCTTTGGCTCCTCCTCCACCACTCAGCAGATGGAACACTTATCATTATAAATGCTAACTGTTAGATGGTAGAACCACTGCCAGTTGGCTCCTTCACTTCAGCCCTCCCTACCTCCCTCCATCTCGCCCTTCCTCGCTCCCTTCGAAGCCACTTCTCCTGCCTGCGGCGTTCGTGTGGGTGGGGCCCAGGGTATGAGTTTAACTATTTGCTCTCTATACTGGTTGACTCCATTAAGGTAATCTATGAAAGGCTAGGGAAAGATCAACACAAATCCAATGCAGAATTCAGTGCAATGCAGACTAACATAAAAGTGATTAAAATAAGATATAAGGTAAAATGTGCACACACACACGTACACACACACAGCGTACCTACTCAGCATACCTAATCAGGGTCTCTGCTCAGGTGAGGAAATATTAACTGGGGGCAGTTTGTACGACTCTGAGCTAAATCAATCTTTTAATTAAGTACATCATTGCATCTTTAACAGCCATGAATCATTTCACAGCACCATGCAGGATTAGAGAAGTTAACGGAGCAGAGGACCCAGTGGTAACTAGATGTAGTAACTTAATTCTCATCATCATTCTCACTAGACTAATGGCATATGTTCATACAGGATGTTCCTGTGTAATCATGGAGGGGTGTTAGAGCAGGGCCATGCTTCATCACCACCCCATTACACACACTGTCACACAGAAGATTCTAGAAGAAGAAGCAATGATTACCAAACCTTTGAAAATGCAGGATGGTTTTGGTCTGGAATGATTCGTTTTGGAGATATAGGCCTGAAAATGTGAGATATTGTCAGTAGATTATATTACAAGAAGCAAAGACCAAGCTTCCTTAAAAATGCTGTATAGTGTGGGCCGGAACTGATGGTTCTGAGATGTAATGATTCAATGAGTGTTGAAAAGACAGAGTATATGGCAAAAAACGAATGGAAAATAAAAGTGTCCATAAATGTATATAGGTTCAGAACGGTTGTGAAACAGCACAGTTAAAAATATATGACAAAATAGAAATGGTCTTCAGAGATGGAGGGGTTGATGGTAGATGAAAGATGGCATAAAAATAAAATTAAAATAATAACTTTGTAAAAATACATTGTGTCCGTCAAATGTATATATTATGTATCAGCTGGAAGTAGAAGCCTAACTGGTGTTGTCCATTAGTTTGCTCCAATTAGGGAAGGGGTGGTAGGGTTAGGGGGTAATAGTAAAGGAAAATATATTTAAAGATTTGTGTGTTATTTATATATATATATATATATATATATACTGCTCAAAAAAATAAAGGGAACACTTAAACAACACAATGTAACTCCAAGTCAATCACACTTCTGTGAAATCAAACTGTCCACTTAGGAAGCAACACTGATTGACAATAAATTTCACATGCTGTTGTGCAAATGCGAGCTGTGGCAAGAAGGTTTGCTGGTAGTGTCCAGAGAATGGAGGCGCTACCAGGAGACAGGCCAGTACATCAGGAGACGTGGAGGAGGCCGTAGGAGGACAACAACCCAGCAGCAGGACCGCTACCTCCGTCTTTGTGCAAGGAGGAGCAGGAGGAGCACTGCCAAAGCCCTGCAAAATGACCACCAGCAGGCCACAAATGTGCATGTGTTTGCTCTAACGGTCAGAAACAGACTCCATGAGGGTGGTATGAGGGCCCGACGTCCACAGGTGGGGGTTGTGCTTACAGCCCAACACTGTGCAGGATGTTTGGCATTTGCCAGAGAACACCAAGATTGGAAAATTCGCCACTGGCGCCCTGTGCTCTTCACAGATGAAAGCAGGTTCACACTGAGCACATGTGACAGTCTGGAGACACCGGGTCGAACGTTCTGCTGCCTGCAACATCCTCCAGCATGACCGGTTTGGCGGAGTGTCAGTCATGGTGTGGGGTGGCATTTCTTTTCATTTCTTTCCATGTGCTCGCCAGAGGTAGCCTGACTGCCATTAGGTACCGAGATGAGATCCTCAGACCCCTTGTGAGACCATATGCTGGTGCGGTTGGCCCTGGGTTCCTCCTAATGCAAGACAATGCTAGACCTCATGTGGCTGGAGTGTGTCAGCAGTTCCTGCAAGAGGAAGGCATTGATGCTATGGACAGGCCCGCCCGTTCCCCAGACCTGAATCCAATTGAGCACATCTGGGACATAATGTCTAGCTCCATCCACCAGCGCCACGTTGCACCACAGACTGTCCAGGATTTTTTTTAATTTTATTTTATTTTTATTTTTTTTACCTTTATTTAACCAGGCAAGTCAGTTAAGAACAAATTCTTATTTTCAATGACGGCCTGGGAACAGTGGGTTAACTGCCTGTTCAGGGGCAGAACGACAGATTTGTACCTTGTCAGCTCGGGGATTTGAACTTGCAACCTTCCGGTTACTAGCCCAACGCTCTAACCACTAGGCTACACTGCCGGACATTACATCAAAGTTGGATCAGCCTGTAGGGTGGTTTTCCACTTTAATTTTGAGTGTGACTCCAAATCCAGACCTCCATGGGTTGATACATTTGATTTCCATTGATAATTTTTGTTTGATTTTGTTGTCAGCACATTCAACTATGTAAAGGGAAAAGTATTTAATAAGAATATTTCATTCATTCAGATCTAGGATGTGTTATTTTAGTGTTCCCTTTATTTTTTGAGCACAGATTAAATATAAATATATATACACACACACACACCAGTCAAATGTTTGGACACACCTACTCATTCAAGGGATTTTCTTTATTTGTACTATTTTCTACATTGTCGAAAAATAGTGAAGACATCACAACTATGAAATAACACATTGAATCATGTAGTAACCAAAAAAGTGTTAAACAAATCTGAATATATTTTATATTTGACATTCTTCAAAGTAGCCACCCTTTGCATTGATGATCGCTTTGCACACTCTTGGCGTTCTCTCAACCAGATTCATGAGGTAGTCACCTGGAATGCATTTCAATTAACAGGTGTGCCTTGTTAAAAGCTAATTTGTGGAATTTCTTTGCTCCTTAATGCATTTGAGCCAATTAGTTGTGTTGTGACAAATTAGAGGTGGTATACAGAAGATATCCCTATTTGGTAAAATACCAAGTCCATATTATGGCAAGAACAGCTCAAATAAGACTTAAAGGTCAGTCAATTCGGAAAACATGAAGAACTGTTTCTTCATGTGCAGTCGCAATGACCATCGAGCACTATGATGAAACTGGCTCTTGTGAGGACCGCCACAGGAAAGGAAGACCCAGAGTTACCTCTGCTGCAGAAGATAAGTTCAATAGAGTTAACTGCACCTCAGATTGCAGCCCAAATAAATGCTTCACAGAGTTCAAGTAACAGACACATCTCAACATCAACTGATCAGAGGAGACTGTGTGAATCAGGCCATCATTGTCGAATTGCTGCAAAGAAACCACTACTGAAGGACACCAATAAGACGAAGAGACATGCTTTTTTATTACATTTTTTTACTTAACCTTTTATTTAACTAGGAAAGTCAAGTTCTTGGGCCAAGAAACACGAGTAATGGACATTAGACTGGTGGAAATCTGTCCTTTTGGTCTGATGAGTCCAAATTTGAGATTTTTGGTTCCAACCGCTGTGTCTTTGTGAGACGTAGAATAGGTGAAGAGATGATCTCCCCATGTGTGGTTCCCACCGTGAAGCGTGGAGGAGGAGGTGTGATGATGTGGGGGTGCTTTGCTGGTGACACTGTATGATTTATTTAGAATTGAAGGCACACTTAACCAGCATGGCTACCACAGAATTCTGCAGCGGTGCGCCATCCCATCTGGTTTGCAGACTATAAAAAATTATAGTCTTAGTGGGGACTATAATTTGTTTTTCAACAGGACAATGACCCTACACACCTCTAGGCTGTGTAATGGCTATTTGACCAAGAAGGAGAGTGATGGAGTGCTGCATCAGATGACCTGGACTCCACAATCACCCGACCTCAACCCAACTAAGATGGTTTGGGATGAGTTAGACCGCAGAGTGAAAGAAAAGCAGCCAGCAAGTGCTCAGCATATGTGGGAACTCCTTCAAGAATTTTGGAAAAGCATTCCAGGTGAAGCTGATTGAGAGAATGCCAAGAGTGTGCAAAGCTGTCATCAAGGCAAGAGGGGGTTACCTTGAATAATCTAAATACTTTTTTTTTTACTACATGATTATATATGTGTTATTTCATAGTTTTGAAGTATTCACTATTATTATGAAAGAGTTCAATTAAAGAAAAATCCTTAAATGATTTGGTGTGTCCAAACTTTTGACTGGTACTGTGTGTGTGTGTGTGTGTACAGTCGTGGCCAAAAGTTTTGAGAATGACACAAATCTTAATTTTCTCAGTCTGCTGCCTCAGTTTGTATGATGGCAATTTGCATGTACTCCAGAATGTTGTAAAGAGTGATCAGATGAATTCCAATTAATTGCAAAGTCCCTCTTTGCCATGTAATGAAATGACTCCACAAAAAAACATTTACACTGCATTTCAGCCCGGCCACAAAAGGACCAGCTGACATCATGTCAGTGATTCTCTCATTAACACAGGTGTGAGTGTTGATGAGGCTGGAGATCACTCTGTCATGCTGATTGAGTTCAAATAACAGACTGGAAGCTTCAAATAACAGACTGGAAGCTTCAAAAGGAGGGTGGTGCTTGGAATCATTGTTCTTCCTCTGTCAAACATGGTTACCTGCAAGGAAACACATGCCGTCATCATTGGTTTGCACAAAAAGGACTTCACAGGCAAGGATATTGTTGCCAGTAAGATTGCACCTAAATCAACCATTTCTCGGATCATCAAGAACTTTAAGGAGAGCGGTTCAATTGTTGTGAAGGAGGCTTCAGGGCGCCTAAGAAAGTCCAGCAAGCCTCAGGACCGTCTCCTAAAGTTGATTCAACTGCGGGATCGGGGCACCACCAGTACAGAGCTGCACGCACAGTGAGGCGAAGACTTTTGGAGGATGGTCTGGTGTCAAAAAGGGCAGCAAAGAAGCCACTTTTCTCCAGGAAAAACATCAGGGACAGACTGATATTCTGCAAAAGGTACAGGAGTTGGACTGCTGAGGACTGGGGTAAAGTAATTTTCTCTGATGAATCCCCTTTCCGATTGTTTGGGGCATCTGGAAAAAGCTTGTACAGAGAAGACGAGGTGAGTCCTACCATCAGTCCTGTGTCATGCCAACAGTAAAGCATCCTGAGACCATTCATGTGTGGTGTTGCTTCTCAGCCAAGGGAGTGGGCTCACTCACAATTTTGCCTAAGAACACAGCCATGAATAAAGAATGGTACCAACACATCCTCCGAGAGTAACTTCTCCCAAACATCCAGGAACAGTTTGGTGACGAACAATGCCTTATCCTGCATGATGGAGCACCTTGCCATAAGGCAAAAGTGATAACTAAGTGGCTCAGGGAACAAAACATCGATATTTTGGGTCCATGGCCAGGAAACTCCCCAGGAAACTTGTGATCAATCCTCAAGAGGCAGGTGGACAAACAAAACCCCACAAATTCTGACAAACTCCAAGCATTGATTATGCAAGAATGGGCTGCCATCAGTCAGGATGTGGCCCAGAAGTTAATTGACAGCATGCCAGGGAGGATTGCAGAGGTCTTGAAAAAGAAGGGCCAACACCTCAAATATTGACTCTTTGCATCAACTTCATGTAATTGTCAATAAAAGCCTTTGACACTTATGAAATGCTTGTAATTATACTTCAGTGTTCCATAGTAATATCTGACAAAAATATCTAAAGACACTGAAGCAGAAAACTTTGTGGAAATTAATATTTGTGTCATTCTGAAAACATTTTGCCACGTATGTGTGTGTGTTCCCTCAAATAATAAATATATGGGGGATTGGAAATTACACAGACAAATTAGATTGTAGCTTCCATCAATGCATCTGTAGTATTAAAGCTGACCTCCCTCCCATGGGTATGTAAGTGGAATATAACTGTCAGGCTCTGTGTAGGATGTCCTTCACATCTCCTCCATACTCTGTGACATTGAGGGCACATGTTGAGTTAGAAGGGCACTACCCTCCAGTAGGCAGTGTACTCAGTCAGCAGGCCCTGAACATGGGCTAGAGGAGGCTGAGCTGCACCACAGAGTGGCAATGGGCCATCTTACCTCTGTGGCCCTACACACACACACACACACACACACACACACACACACACTCCAACACTCATCCTAATGCAGGGGCCAGCGGGAGGTCGATTAGCCAGCCCTGATTAATTGAAACAGGGCTTTAACGCTGTGCCAGCACCGGGGTGCCCTGGTAAAAGCATAGAAAATGCAAAGCAGGTCCCTTTCAGCGGCTGCCATCGCACGCCTTGCGTTTGAAGATAAATGCAGAATTGAAGCTCCTCGACTGGAGCGGACGCGGCGAGAGGAAATCGGAAAAAGCCAGCTTAATCCCAGAGTACTTCCAGCAGCAGGGTCCTCAGCCAAGCGTTCTTCTGGGTACGCTGCTTTATGCGAGCTAACAGAAAAACACATTAACCCAGACCCCCTCAACACAGCACTGCCGTCGATACTGCTGCTGCTCCACTCTACACCACCTTCGCCCCTCTTCCCTCCCCTTTTCTCTCCCTTCCCTCAATCTCTCTGACATAACAGATACACGTCCAGAAGGAGAAGACATTTATGGTTGTTTTTTTGTGTTCATTTTTGTCTATTTGAAAAGGAAGAACAGATTGTTTTTGTGTTGTCTGAGAGGGAGACAGACAGACAGACACTAGGGTGTTCTCTGACTCTTGCTAGGCAGCCAAGCAATGAGTGGCCACAGAGGAGTGTTCCTCAGGCTCTCTCCTTCCACGTGTGGAGGGGGTTGGTTATTGACAGTCTAAAAACAAAAGACTGGGGAAAATATAAAATAGAAGAGGACTGGAGAGTTTTTCTCCCCTCCTCTCTGATGACTATCTGTTATGTTCCTTCAGGGAGCTGAGACTGGGAGGGAGGATGGGGAGGAGGGAGGGGAGGCAGGGCTGGGGCAGTATATCGGAAGAGGATCAGGGTATGGTGGCTGTAGATAAGTGGGATCCATGAAGAGGTGGAGGGAGGGAGCAGCCATATCCCGACAGCTTTCTCTCGCACTCTCTCTCTCTGCCTCTCCCTTTCCCGCTCCCTTCTCTCTCTCTCTATCCTGCCCCTTTCTCTCACTCTCTCTCTCTCGTGCAACTGACAGGCAGTGTTACTCTAGTAACTATCTATGAATAGGACCTAGTCCACAGGCAGCACTGTGTGGCTATCTTGTCTTGTATGACCAGAGGTAAAACAGAACACCAGCCTCACGGCATTAGAGGATTAAATCCAGAACAAACAAACAAAAAATGTAAAAAAAAAAAAATGTAAAACAATTTATGCTTCCTGTGGTATTGTTGCAAAATGCAGAGAGGACAGTGGATTTTCTTTATTTGACAAACAGCTGAGGGAGCAGACGACGTCATAAACAAACTTCCACTGGCTCCTGAGTCTTTTGGATAACAAGCAAGCAATAAATAAAGTTAGATTTGTCTGATGCTGCCAATACTTTGTGGGGCATATATCTAATTAATTCAAATTATTATTTTGACAGATTCTCAGACAAAATACCAATAACTAATGATTTGCCTGGTAACTCAACAACTCAAAGTGGAGAAACATTGATATTTTCCACAAGTGACCATGCTGTGACCTTGTGCCCTTGCATGGCTAGCTGATAATCTGTCAAGGCTCATGAGACTGACCAGAGCTGGGGTCAATTATCTCTCATCAATTCACACAGATCAATCAATTAGCAAATAAATGACCACACAATTCTAGCTTAGTTAAGACCGACTGCAATGAAACACATGATGTATTCCACAGAGAACCAGAGGGCAGAAGAGGAAGAGGGTGTCCATCTGTGAAGAAGAACAGTTTGAAGTGCAGGTATGTCACTGTTCTACCTTGTTACTAAACATTCCTCCATCTCCTAACCTCCCTGACACACTCACAACTAGTACATACACACCCCATGTGTTACATACAGTACTACTCTATTCACCTGGATTTTTCTCTTTCTTAACACCTCTTCTACACCATTAACACACACAGCATTGTCGGCTCTAATCAGCCTGTATGTTTCCATAGGAACCTGCTCTACGTGAACGGCGTCAGCGTCAGTCTGTAATGCAGAAGAAGACCCCTAAAGCCGACGACACCAGGACTGACTGTACCTCCTGCAAAGGACCCGGGGACAACGAGAACCTTGTCAGGTGGGTCACAGTGTGTGTAAAGGGAGGGGAGGGGATGTGTGTGGAGGTGAGGAGAGAGGGCGGAAGGAGGTCTGTGTGCATGTGTGTATTCAAATGTGTGTTGTGTGTGTGTGTGTGTGTGAGGAGCTGTATCCTCCTGAAGATTAAAGTTCAGTCTTCATTAGGCCTTGGCTGCCTTGCGTAGGCTGAGCGAGGGGGGGCTGGTGAGCAGGGCTGAGGCCAGCAGCTCTATAGAACACCTCTTTTGAGCTGCCAACTGCATTTACACACATCATCAAGATGTAATGAACAGCCTGATCTGCCCTTGTCTCCCATCAGAGGTTCAACTGTCTCACGCTGCTTAAACAGGGCCGGAACTTTACTACATCCCTCAATAGTGTGTGAATTAAAGCAGTCAGCATTAACACACTGTAGACTGACTGATTTATCAGAGTGTATTTATTTCTGAGTGTATAGACCACTGTAGTTGCCTTCCATATGACCTACAAACTGTGACTGTCATCAGCTGAGTTTGCAACAGATTTTCATGCGAATATTCTAAAATGTGCATTTTCCCACCAGAGATGTTTCCATCAGACTGTTGGTGGATAAAAGGCTGTGTGTGATGACGTAGTGCATATAAAATAGCTTTTACCGTTAAATTCCCATGTAGCAAATGAAAAATACAAGTTAAATGGGTTTCCATCTCATTTACTGATGGTTTTGCAAGAAAACTGTTATAACAAATGTGCCCACTCTGGTCTTGTCACATGTGCTCTAGCCAACAGCTCACAGATACAGTGCGGGTAGACTAGTCTACATGATGAGATTATAATGGATAAGAGCGATATTATTTGTATTTGTGAAACGGCAGCCAAGCATCCATCATCATGACACCAGAATAAGACCCTCAGTATTTATTGGAAAGGAGCATGAAGTTCATCATAACTTATTTCATCTGTAGCGTAATAAACTGCATGCTTTCCCGAGTCGTAGTGGGAGGACCACACAACATATCATCGCGTGACTCCAAGTTTACTTCGATATGATGGTTATTATATCAATATTTGCACATAAAGGCGTTCCCGCCGCCCTTTCTCACATAATACATTTTGACACAATAAGTTGCCACCATGTCGAAGAAACAAATCTAAACGTCTGTCGCCATTTCTAAAGTTGTACCAGCATTTAATACTTCCATCAGTCCGGTCGGGACTTTTTTCATGCATCAGGTAATTCAGCCGCATGAAATGGTTGGATGGAAACGTGGTCATAGGCTAATTTCAACTGAAAGCGTATGATACATTCACTTACTCCATAGGGTTCTTTCTGTGAGCTGTATTAGTTATCAGTGTTTTAAGGTTAAGCTAATAATGTGTGGTTCTGTCAGTGTTTTATAGGTTAAGGAGGTCGGGGGCTGTGAGGTGTGCTGCCTGCCCTGACTCTTTCTATCTTTGCATTGCACAGGTTGTGAGAGCCGGGGCAGACACCTCTCCTCACCTCCCCACACCTAGACACTGCTGGACAGATGAGAGAGAGAGAGAAGCAGACCTTTGGCTTAGAGACAGAGAGGGACTTAATTACGTGGAAGAATGACGGCGGCGGGTGTGGGATCAGATGGCCATCTTTGACGTTCACAACCATGGTCGTCTTCATGACCCAAATTGGACCACCTACTGGCCGTCCAATTAAAATTGAGGGAGAGAGGCGGGAATTGAAATTAACTTTGAGGAATTCTAAAATACTTGCGCAAATAAAATGTTGGGAGGTTCAGTATTACTGAACTGGTCATTCTTGTAAGAAAGGACATGTTGGTCTTACTGGACAGGCCCTTTGTGATCGTCATTGTCATCTCTAAGGGCCCTTCTATAAGGACTATGGCCTAACTGGACTAAGGAGTGATTCCCCCCTCTCTCTCTCTCTCTCATCCATTCTATGATGGCACTTCTCTAGTTTGACCTCCCTGAGCATCTTATCACCACATCCAATCAGTTGTATTGACTCCAGTCATTTGTGGTCCAATCACATGGTGTTTTCCTCAGTCAAGGCCTTTAATTGGAGATGCACTTGAACTTAGGCTTTCATAATCTTCTTCTAGTGTTGTCATCGGGTAGAACTTTCTAGAGTAGAGGACTAGTAGACCTTGAAAAAGTAGTGGTTTTTAGTAGAATGATTGCCCTTTCTGGCTTTTGAGAAGTAAGTTGCCGCTTAGGCTCTACAGCAGCCAAAGGTTTAACATAATAATTATAGCAACATTTGTATGAATGGTTATTGTAACTTCTAATGTCAGTGTGTGAGTGTACAGTAGATGTCTAGGCATCTTAGTCTCCCTTCCTCTCATTAGTATTTTAAAGTGACAGTTTAACTGACACTTCTTTAAAAGCAGCCCAGCTCTGTGTATGTGTGTGCGCATCTCCCCAGTGCCCCATAGTGAGTGCTGGCTGACAACTGAGCAGCTGCCATGTGGTCTGTCTGTCTGTCAGGGTCCTTGACAGAAGTGTCACAGTTTGCCCTCACATGTCACTCCTCCACTCACCCCCATCCCAGGACCCTCTATGTCACTCCTTTTCTCTTCCCCTCATCTGTCTGGGGACCCTATATGCATGCCACTGGGAGCTGCCAAACCTCACATAATGCTTAGGTCCACTGGAAAATCTGCTGAGGAAATACATTTGGTGGTTTTCCTATAGAGATTAGAAAGTCCTCCTCATCTTTGTTCTCCCTCTACCTCCTCATCCTCTTCTGCCTCCTCCACAACAAATTTAGAGGACTGTCCATGAGATCCAGCTAACCTTACTCAAACTAATCCTTCTCAAGCTAACCTTACTACAGCTAACCAGCTAACCTTACTACAGCTAACCTTACTACAGCTAACCAGCTAACCCTACCACAGCTAACCAGCTAACCCTACCACAGCTAACCAGCTAACCTTACGACAGCTAAACCTACCACAGCTAACCAGCTAAACTTACTACATCTGACCCTACTCCAGCTAACCCTACTTCAGCTAAACAGCTAACCTTACTTCAGCTAACCCTACTTCAGCTAACCCTGCTACAGCTAACCCTGCTACAGCTAACCCTGCTACAGCTAACCCTGCTACAACTAACCAGCCAACCTTACTACAGCTAACCCTACTACAGCTAACCCACTACAGCTAACCAGCTAACCCACTACAGATAACCAGCTAACCCTACTCCAGCTAACCAGCTAGCCAGTTAACCCTACTCCAGCTAACCAGCTAGCCAGTTAACCCTACTACAGCTAAACATACAACAGCTAATCAACTAACCCTAGTACCACTAACCCTATTCCAGCTAGTACTACTACAGCTAACCCTACTCCAACTAACCAGCTAGACAGCTAACCCTACTCCAGCTAACCAGTTAACCCTACTACAGCTAATCAGCTAACCCTACTCCAGTTAACCCTACTACAACTAAACTTACTACAGCTAACCAGTTAACCCTACTACAGCTAACCAGTTAACCCTACTACAGCTAAACTTACTCCAGCTAACCTGTTAACCCTACTACAGCTAATCAGCTAACCCTACTCCAGTTAACCCTACGACAGCTAAACTTACTCCAGCTAACCAGTTAACCCTACTACAGCTAACCCTACTGCAGCTAATCAGCTAACCCTACTACTAATCCTACTCCAGCCCTACCATGCATGGCTCTGTATCTAACCATTAGGCCTAGGGTTAGGTTATGGCCAACTCTGTATCTAACCATTAGGCCTAGGGCTAGACTATGGCCAACTCTGTATCTAACCATTAGGCCTAAGGCTAGGCTATGGCCAACTCTGTATCTAACCATTAAGCCTAGGGCTAGACTATGGCCAACTCTGTATCTAACCATTAGGCCTAGGGCTAGGCTATGGCCAACTCTGTATCTAACCATTAGGCCTAGGGCTAGGCTATGGCCAACTCTGTATCTAACCATTAGGCCTAGGGCTAGACTACGGTCAACTCTGTATCTAACCATTAGGCCTAGGGCTAGACTACGGTCAACTCTATCTAACCATTAGGCCTAGGCTATGGTCAACTCTGGATCTAACCATTAGGCCTAGGCTATGGTCAACTCTGGATCTAACCATTAGGCCTAGGGCTAGACTATGGTCAACTCTGTATCTAACCATTAGGCCTAGGGCTAGACTATGGTCAACTCTGTATCTAATCATTAGGCCTAGGGCTAGACCATGGCCAACTTTGTATCTAACCATTAGGCCTAGGGCTAGACTACGGTCAACTCTGTATCTAACCATTAGGCCTAGGCTATGGTCAACTCTGTATCTAACCATTAGTCCTAGGGCTAGACTATGGTCAACTCTGTATCTAACCATTAGGCTTAGGGCTAGACTATGGTCAACTCTGTATCTAACCATTAGGGCTAGACTAGACTATGGTCAACTCTGTATCTAACCATTAGGCCTAGGGCTAGACTACGGTCAACTCTGTATCTAACCATTAGGCCTAGGCTATGGTCCACTCTGTATCTAACCATTAGGCCTAGGGCTAGACTATGGTCAACTCTGTATCTAACCATTAGGCCTAGGCCTAGGCTATGGTCAACTCTGTATCTAACCATTAGGGCTAGACTATGGTCAACTCTGTATCTAACCATTAGGCCTAGGGCTAGACTATGGTCAACTCTGTATCTAACCATTAGGCCTAGGGCTAGACTACGGTCAACTCTGTATCTAACCATTAGGCCTAGGGTTAGGCTATGGTCAACTCTGTATCTAACCATTAGGCCTAGGGTTAGGTTATGGCCAACTCTGTATCTAACCATTAGGCCTAGGGTTAGGTTATGGCCAACTCTGTATCTAACCATTAGGCCTAGGGTTAGGTTATGGCCAACTCTGTATCTAACCATTAGGGCGATAGTAGCCTACAGTAAATGTACTTTTAACCTGAGAATATGTTATGTGTTCCAACAGTTTAGAATGTGTGAACAAACACCTTATTAGCTGTGTTGTGTGATCGGTGTGTACAGTATTTATTGACAAGCCAAGCTTTTTTGTGTATTTTATTTGTGCCTTCACACTTGATTTTATATCATAATATGCCTTTTGTTATTACTGTGTTATGAAGAAAATGAGTTAAGCTCACTATTGAGTAGGAACCTTAAAGGACTCCTTGCTAAACATATTCATTGTTAATATATTTGTTTACACACATGCCTATATGTGATTTAGTATTTGTTTACATACATTTCTATATGTGATTATTTATTTACATGTTGTGGTATTACCACATTGGGTAAAAGTAACTGTGATTTATAGAGTATGTATATTGCTACTCATATGTGTGTATGTGAAGTTGCCTGGCCTCCCGGCCCCTATAGCTCTCAGCATTAAAGCTTGAATAAACTCTTGACTTTTTCACCTTATCACCATAGTGATAAATGAGAGTTACACAGCTAATTACACTGAACCAAAATATTAACGCAATATGTTAACGCAATTTGTAATGTAATTGGTCCCATGTTTCCATGTGCACAAAAAGGTTATTTCTCTCAGATTTTTTTGTTTACATCCCTGTTAGTGAGCATTACTCCTTTGCCAAGATACTCCATCCACCTGACAGTTGTGGTATGTCAAGAATGTGATTAAACAGCATGATCATTACACAGGTGCAGCTTATGCTCAGGATAATAAAAGGCCACTCTAAAATGTGTAGTTTGTCACACATGCCACAGATGTCTCAAGTTTTGAGGGATTTTGCAATTGGCATGCTGACTGCAGGAATGTCCACCAGAGCTGTTGCCAGCGAGTTGAATGTTAATTTCTTTACCAAAGGCTGCCTCCAAGGTCGTTTTAGAGAATATGACAGAACGTCCAACCAGCCTCTCAACCGGAGACCACGTCTAACCACGCCAGCCCAGGACCTCCTCTTCCGGCTTCTTCACCTATGGGATTGTCTGAGACCAGCCAACCGGACAGCTGATGAAACTGTGGGTTTGCACAACCAAATCATTTCTGCACAAACTGTCAGAAACCATCTCAAGTAAGCTCAGAGTGCTCGTTGTCCTCACCAGGATCTTGACCTGACTGCAGTTAGGCGTCGTAACCAAGTTCAATGGGCAAATGCTCACCTTTGATGGCAAGCTGGAGAAGTGTGATCTTCACGGATGAATCCCGGTTTCAACTGTACCGGGCAGATGGCAGACAGTGTGTGTATGGTGCGAGAGGTTTGCTGATATTAACATTGTGAATAAGGGTGTCCCATGGTGGTAGTGAGGTTATGATATGGGCAGGCATAAGCTATGGACAACGAACACAATTGCATTTTATCGATGGCAATTTGAATGCACAGAAATACCGTGATGAGATCCTGAGGCCCATTGTCGTGCCATTCATCCATCGCAATCACCTCATGTTTCAGCATGATAATTCATGGTCCCATGTCGCAAGGATCTGTACACAATTCCTGAAAGCTGAAAATGTCCCAGTTGGCCTGCATACCCACCAGACCTGGTAACCCATTGAGCATATTTGGGATGCTCTAGATCAGTGGTTCCCAAACTTTTTATAGTCCTGTACCCCTTCAAACATTCAACCTCCAACTGAGTAACCCCTCTAGCACCAGGGTCAGTGCACTCTCAAATGTTGTTTTTTGCCATCATTGTAAGCCTGCCACACACACACATTTATTAAACATAAGAATGAGTGTGAGTTTTTGTCACAACCCGGCTCATGGGAAGTGACAAAGAGCTCTTATAGGACCAGGGCACAAATAATAATAATCCATCATTTTGCTCTTTATTTAACCATCTTACATATAAAACCTTATTTGTCCATTAAAAATGGTGAATAACTCACAACAGGTTAATGAGAAGGGTGTGAATAACTCACCACAGGTTAATGAGAAGGGTGTGCTTCAAAGGATGCACATAACTCTGCAATGTTGGGTTGTATTGGAGAGAGTCTCTCACATAGGTACGTGGTGGCCTAGAAGGCCAACATCCCAGGGTCACCTCTTCACTTGTCACGTTGAGACTGGTGTTTTGCGGGTACTATTTAATGAATCTGCCAGTTGAGGACTTGTGAGGCGTCTGTTTCTCAAACTAGACACTCTAATGTACTTGTCCTTTTGCTCAGCTGTGCACCGTGGCCACCCACTCCTCTTTTTATTCTGGTTAGAGCCAGTTTGTGAAGGGAGTAGTACACCACGTTGTACGAGATCTTCAGTTTCTCCAATGTGTCTGGCACCAGATGGATAGGCAGCAACAACAAAAAATACAGTCAGAGTTGGGCCCAGATCTGGATTCAAACACTATTTGAAATTATTCAGCAAACGCTGAAAGTATTTGAAAGATTTCAAATGGATGTTGAACCCAGGACTGGAAGAGAAAAACTCTGTGTTGGGCCCAATAGAAAGGCAGACAGACAGGCAGCAGTGTCACTTTGAGGTTGAGACTCAGAGAGATGGAATCAGCACAGCGTAGAGAACTGTAACTGCGCCGATCCCTCATTCTCCCTGCTTCCCTCTCTCAGCCCCTCTTAGCCCAGGGTCCACAGAGACCGGGGGAGCAGGCCTAAGCGGAGGGAAGCTACAGCTGTGTTCTGACCATGGGGATGAGTAAGTCTGAGACAAGGACTGGGTGAGGGAGGGAGGGAGGGAGAGAGCGGAAGGATGGAGAGAAAGGAGGAGGGAGGTTCTGGAAGAGCAGTAACCTTTGGGATGATGAGTGCGTTTCCCATTACCGTCCTGACACAGGATCCGCAGAGATGATTTAATGGCGGCATTTTGTTTTTGCTGACTTCATACCTTTTTTTCCTCTCCTCCACCATTAAAAGAGAAGAGAAAAGGCATACCAGGCTAGGGCTGGGCTGCTGTGTGGGTAGAGTAGCCAAGCAGCTCAAGTCTATTATTCCCCAGCCAGCTTCTTCCTTCCCCTCTCTTATTCCACGGATTCCACCGTCGCAGTGTGTGTCCACTCACTTCCTGGTTGCACCTCCTTCCTCCTCTTATCCTTCTCTCCTTTTTTTATTCCCTTTTTCCTCCCCTCCTATGTCTCAGTGACTACAAACTAGGATGAATCACCTAACACCCAGAGGTGCCTTATATCTTAATAGTGTGGGGTTTGCCCCAGCGCGCAGACAGATGTACATTGTTAAGGAATGTGTGTTTGTGTGTGTGTGTGTGTGTGTGTGTGTGTGTGTGCGTGCGCCTGTGGGTCAGACTATGTCTTCCCTTCTTGTAACAGAACATAAGGCCAGGGGGTGACAGCACAGAGAGGCCCCCAGTGAGCAGGCTGGGGCACTAGTTAGGTCAGTCAGAGGCTAGAGGGGTGAGGCTCTACCTGCAAAGCAGAGGCCACAGACCTGCTGGTGCTACTGCTCCAATCCACACACGCACACAAACTCTGAACTCGGCCCACTGAGGCCCCCTGCTGGTGGACTAGGGGAACAGCAGCCTCATGGCCACCTAGGTGAATTATCAGTCCCTGGCAGCTCCAGACCTGGGTTCAAATCTATTTGAAGTCTTCAATTTTTTTTCTGCATTTGCTTTAGTCTGCCTCGAGTGCCAGTTGGGCAGGATTTGCAGTTTTTGACTGTTGTATTGGTTCCATTGCTCTAGGCAAAGTATTTGAACCCAGGTGAAGGCAGCTTCTGGCTACCCCATTTCACTATAGTATCCTGTCTCCTTGTAGTGAGTGAGTTGTGTCCTAACGAGCTTGTAAATTCCTTGCAATGGTGTCTCTGTCTCGCCGCATTCATTACCTCCTCCTGCCCACCTTGTAAAACAATGCCTCTTTAATAATGTCTCAGCAACGTCCCACCGCCCCGACACTAAATCAAAAAGTGAGAGGCTATAGGAGAAGACCGATAATCCACTCCCTCCGTTTCTATGAAGAGAATTCACAGAACTACTTTGTCACGGGGTGGGACGTGGGAGTCGATGGCTGAGCGCTTTGTGGCGCATTGATCTCCCGTCACGTGAACACCCTCCAGGTAATTGCACTGCCCTAGTGTGATAAATTCTTCCCCGTTGTTTCAAATACTCTGGGGGCTTCGGCGCCGCACTGCTCTGGCAGAGAGAGTTGGAATGAAGTAAATGCGCTTTGACTGTTTCCATACATGGACTACACTTTGTCTTTGCATGTGGTGCAACAAAGACATAAATAAGTCACATATCAAAGGATCACCGGGCCGGATTCGATGTGTTGTCATCAGGGGCTTATTTGTTTTCTGTTCAACATTCTTTTAACCAAGGGAAGACTTTGTGAATGTTTATGACAACAGTGATGGTTTTGATGATAAAGATGTTGATAACAATGTTGAAGTTGTTGGTGATGAGGAACTTCACCCTGGAGTGTGATATTCAAGGCCAACCGAGCCCACGTTGTTTTCCATTTCCATTTAAAATACTGCATGCAGATTAATCTCCAAACAACTAAACAACATTTAATTACCACTAACAAACATTTAGCAAATTAATATTTTCTTGACTCGACTCATTAAAGCGTTTTCCCCATTTATCTGATTTAGACTACACCTCTGTTATGTTGCACTTTGGTTGTCCAGCAGCTGTGCCATAACCACTAATATCACTCTCCACAGAGTAGAACCCCTGCATGTATACTGAACAAAAATATAAACGCAACATGGAAAGTGTTGGTCCCATATTTCATGAGCTGAAATAAGATCCCAACGTCATTTTAGAGAATTTGGCAGTGTGTCCATCCGGCCTCACAACCGCAAATCACATGTAACCACACCAGCCCCGGACCTCCACATTTGGCTTCGTCACCTGTGGGATTGTCTGAGACCAGCCACCCGGACAGCTGAAACTGAGGAGTACTTATTGTCTGTAATATAGTCCTTTTGTGGGGAAAGACTCATTCTGATTGGCTGGTCCTGGCTCACAAGTGGGTGGGCCTGTGCCCTACTAGGCCCACCCATGGCTGCGGCCCTGCCCATTCATGTGAAATCCATAGATTAGGGCCTAATTTATTTGAATTTACATATGTCCTTATATAAACTGTAACTCAGTAAAATCATTGAAATTGTTGCATGTTGCGTTTGTTTTTTTACTGTTAGGGCTTAAAGTGCATCAGAGTATTACTTTTTCAAAAATTATCTTATGATCATGTACCTGTGTGTACATTTACCTACACTGTAGATAAAGCACAGGATCCCAGCTGCAACCTAGTTGTCTAACCCAATGGTCTTATCTCAGTTGAGTTAGCCTGTTTGGGATAGGGGGCAGCATTTTCACGTTTGGATGAAAAGCGTGCCCAGAGTGAACTGCCTGCTACTCACTCCCAGTTGCGAATATATGCATATTATTAGTAGATTTGGATAGAAAACACTCGGAAGTTTCTAAAACTGTTTGAATGATGTCTGTGAGTATAACATAACTCATACGGCAGGTGAAAACCTGGGAAAAATCCAACCAGGAAGTGGGAAATCTGAGATTTGTAGTTTTTCAACTCTTGGCCTATCCAATATACAGTGTCTATGGGGTCAAATTGCACTTCCTAAGGCTTCCACTAGATGTCAACAGTCTTTAGAACCTTGTTTGATGCTTCTACTGTGAGGGGGCGGGAATGAGAGGGGATTGAGTCAGTGGTCTGTCAGAGTGCCACGAGCTGGTCACGTTGGCTTGAGTTCCATTGCATTTCTGAAGACAAAGGAATTCTCCGGTTGGAACATTATTGAAGATTTATGTTAAAAGCATCCTAAATGTTTCTACGAACTGTAATATATAACTTTTTTGACTTTTCGTCTGAACTAAGCGATCGCACATTGAACATTTTGATTACTGGGCTAAACGCGCAAACAAAAAGGAGGTATTTGGACATAAAGATGAACTTTATCGAACAAATCAAAGATTTATTGTGGAACTGGGATTCCTGGGAGTGTATTCTGATGAAGATCATAAAAGGTAAGTGAATGTTTATAATGCTATTTCTGACTTCTGTTGACTCCAACATGGCAGATATCGGTTTGGCTTGAATTGTTGTCTGAGCGCCGTACTCAGATTATTGCATGGTTTGCTTTTTCCGTAAAGTTCTTTTGAAATCTGACACAGCAGTTACATTAAGGAGAAGTATATCTCTAATTCTGTGCATAACACTTGTATCTTATATTAAAGTTTATGATTACTATTTCTGTAAATTGATGTGGCTCTCTAAAAAAATCACTGGATGTTTTGGAAGCAAAACATTACTGAACGTAACGCGCCAAAGTAAACTGAGATTTTTGGATATAAATGTGCACTTTATCGAACATAACATACATGTATTGTGTAACATGAAGTCCTATGAGTGTCATCTGATGAAGATCATCAAAGGTTAGTGATTCATTTTTATCTCTTTCTGCTTTTTGTGACTCGTCTCTTTGGTTGGAAAATGGCTGTGTGTTTGTTTCTAGGCTCTGACCTAACATAATCATATGTTGTGCTTTTGCTGTAAAGCCTTTTTGAAATCGGACACGATGGGTAGATTAACAAGACGTTTATCTATCATTTGGTTTAATGCACTAATGTATGTATGTAAATTACATATTTCAAAAACATATTTTTGAATTTCGCGCACTGCCTTTCGAGGGGTTCCGCTAGTGGAAAAGGGGGGTTGTCGAGGGGTTCCGCTAGCCATAAAGCAGATGCTTTAAGCAGTAGTACTTGCCTACAGTTAAACGTCTGTAATTGCTCTGATTCCTTTAATATCCAATTATGACTCGCTTGGCTTAGGTACCACGGGAATCAATTGGATCTGACTTCCTCCCAATGTCTCTATGGTAAAAAAAAACTGAAATTATTCATTTAACTTAACTTTGAACGAGGATACACCTTCAAGTTAGCCAATGTACTGACTTCTGACTTAAACACATCCTTTTAACTTTAAACCCTGTGAATCCCCTTTCTTTGTGTCATATCCGTATAATCTCGCTAAAATGCCCTTTGATTTAATTTGGTCGTGTCTGTGTGTGAGGCATCGGCCGTGATCGCCTGTGGGTGAGGAGGAACAATTCTAGGAGGACCCCTGTAGGGGCCACACGCTCCAGACCCTTTGAAGAAGGGAAATGTGATGTGAAGTTGAGAGACCTGTGATGAGAGCTGATCAAACCAAGGCTAATCCACCTGCTTGTCATCCCACTGATAGAGAAGGAGGGGTAAGAGAGGGAGATGGGGGGGGGGGGGTACAGGGGAGGATGTGGCAGAGAGGAGGGCCTCTAAGAACTCCTGTCAGAGATTAAACAGCAGATGAAAGGGGATACGAGTCACCCGCCGAGGGCAACATGTGTAGCAGACAAAACCAATCAATCGCCCACCTCACACCCAATAAGATTACATCAATCAATAACCGCTCTTATGAGTGATTGGATTCTGTCTCCTTCCAGAGGAGAGGGAGGAGGGGAGACGAGCGAGCGGCTCAATTTTCCCAATGATTAAAGCGGCGACAAATTGGTTTGATAACATCAAGGACCTTGCTGTGGCTGAGTCTATAAGGGCAGTGTTCAGAGCAGATAGAGGTTGACCGACCACGTACAACGGACACAGTCAGTGAAGAGAAGGGTGGCATGGTGGGGCAACTGTATCACTTAGCTCTCAGACCAACTAGACAATGACTGGCCTGCAGCACTAATAATTTATATGAGCTCAGTGAGGAAGAAGAGGAAAACAAGTGGTAGCATATACAATGAAAAAATAGTGGGCCTAAAACTGATCCTTGGGGGGCACCATAGATAACTGTTATCATACCTATTGTAATTGCTGAGATATAACGTATGAATTTTGAAAAGAACACAGGATAATAAAGAATAATAAGAATAATACTCCTAAATATAAATGCATTTAATAAAAGATCCTGACTCAAATTGAATGAAAACAGAAAGCGATGCAGAAGAACAGAAAGGAAAGGTTACTTCCTCTTGAACTTATTGCAAAACACAGGTCTCGTCATTTAGAATTCCTATTAACTAATAATCATCTCCTCACCAGCCAACAGCCAGCCAGTCTGCATCAATGAGCAGTGTTTTAATTCAAAGATGCTCACAGAGATACACAACAAACAGTACAATAGGTTCATTAAGGTAAAGTAATTAAAATAAGTAAACGGGGCAAAGTGTCATGCACACACACACACTCACCTAATAAAACAAAAGAAGCCTCCTGTGAGTTGGGAGGTGGTGTGTGTGTGTGTGTGTGTCTCCTCTCTCTTGGCCCTGTACAGATGGAGATTCATGATCAATCAATTGGTGGTTGTGTGCAACAATCGGAGGATAGCTCATTAGCGCCACAGACACACTGGTGGTCATTTGTCTTCTTTTCACTGAGGAGGCCAGAGGGTGCTTTAAATTCCCCTTGTTTCCTTGAGGCCGATATGCCTGCTCAGCCCATCCAGTGTGACTGCTTGCGTGTGTGTGTGGACCACCTACCTCTGCAGGTTCCCTGCTGATGTGCACCAGCTGCTTCTACAACTTAGTAAGATGCCAATTATCTACCAATGAAACTGTTACTCTGGTTTTAGTCAATTTAACAGGTTTAGGGCTGACACAGAATAAACTTGGTCTTGGACTAAAAACATGCATTAAGGCCCTGAAACCAGATATTGATGTGCAAATAGAGGACGTGTCATCCACACCCCATTCTCCACCCTAAAATGTACCCTACTGCATATTCCCTAAACACTATCACCAGTCACACACTCTCTGGCTTCATGCATATGATGTTAATGTACCTAATTCCAGACCCTAAACTCAATTATTTACGCTTCATTAGTTAAAGAAGATGATGAACTGAGCTGACTTGAACACCCATTAGCTATTCCACCAACGACTCATGGTGTGGTGGAGAAACGCTTATCGCTGTATAGGTTTAATAGGATGTGAACAAAGCAGTGGTTACTGGTTTCCTCTGGTGTTTTCTCTTTTAACTGCAGATCGTGTAAGAGAGGCTGTTCTGAGCTGACAGCCTGCTGCTGACGGCAACTCGTTGCTACATTGCCCTGTCAGAGTAAATATATGGAGGAGATAGGGACAGAGGGAGGAGAGAATTGACGTATCCAGACACAACTAGTATGTAAAATATGTGCCTGCTGTGAAATGAATTGGGAATCACATTGATATATATGGATGTGGTTGTTTAATGCTTAATACCTCAGGGTTATGGAAGATAGATGACCTATTTTACATGATGTGAACGCCGTAGTAGCAAAACTACGTCCTCTGGCTACGTTTTCCGGGAAGCTGTGTTTGAGTTGGAGGTTTTATTTTCTCTCCCATTCCTAATGTCTTTTTTTATTTACTGTCTGTTGCAGTGAAGGTACAGGGATTGTAGATGCTTTACTTTTTTAGTTTTCAACCTTCATGGCATGGCTGCTACACTAGTGTCTTATTACTTGTACTACTGACTTCCTACACAAGGCAGTTGGTAGACTTTTTATTTAGCAATACTTGCTTTGGCACACTACAGCATGCAGTCTTTCAACAGACTTAGCTTCTTTGCGTTATTAGCAGTAGCTTTTTGGTTTAACTGTGTACATATGTACATCCTATATTCATAGGCTACCCTGGGGCGGCAGGGTAGCCTAGTGGTTAGAGTGTTGGACTCGGAAGGTTGCAAGTTCAAACCCCCGAGCTGATAAGGTACGAATCTGTCGTTCTGCCCCTGAACAGGCAGTTAACCCACTGTTCCTAGGCCGTCATTGAAAAAAAAAAATTGTTCTTAACTGACTTGCCTAGTTAAATAAAGGTAAAATAAAAAATATTCAGATATTCTAATCGAAATGGACAGGTTACCTTCTCAATTTCCTTTAGGCCTGACTACTGTACATGAAGCAGAAGCAATTTGTAGGAGCGTTGATTGATCACCCATAGATTTCACAATAAACCCCTGCTCAGAATATTGACAGGGAGGTGTAACAGAGATTCAGCTGGGGGGGGCTTAGTTTAGAACGATCCCCGGTGGTGGTTGATCCTGTGGGAATGGTCTGAAACAGCTAGACTAGTGTATGTGGAGAACTGCTCTAGAAACACAGTGGCTCTGCTGTGGCGAGATGTGTTCTTCTTACAACAAGTACCTACAGTCCTGTGTGACAGGGTCAAGGGGTGATGTCCATATGATGGGGATGCTTCCTCATTAGTGTGTGTTGTAGACTAAGGCCTTTATTTATAATAGGTTGTTTTATTAGAGTAGGGGTTCCTGGTAGTTGTTGCTGTGAAAAGGGATCCTCTGACATGAGGTGCTGGATTCAACCCTCCGCAAGGTCACCTGTCGTCATCACCAGTCTGGTTATGGTTTCTCTCTGGTTCTATATGTTGTTGTGTTACAGTCTCTCTATCCTAGACTTAAAATACAATCATGTCTATTGGACTTTCACGTAGCCTAAATCATGCGTAGATGTCCATGAGACATTTATACAGAGATTCATCCTATGTGGTTCTCCTTCCCCAAGTCACTCTCCCTCCCTCCCTCCTTTCCCCTTCTCCTCCTCCTCCCTTTATAGACACGGGGCGAGAGAACAGATTGACCTCCCTGGGCTGCAATCTGGTTGATCAGATTTCCATAGAAAAATCTCAATCCCCCACATTGATTAGGACATAATTAGTTAATCATGAACTAGAAGGAGAAAAGGGAGAGAGGGAGGGAGAGAAGGGGGATGGGGGAGTTGGACAGAAGGGCATTCAGGCTCAACCAATGGAATCTCATGAATGCTAAATGTTTAGTTTTAGTAGTCTCATTTCCAACACAAAGACTCCCTCAGGTACACACACACATACACACACACACACACACACACACACACACCTACTTTACAATCTTTACTGTATTTATTATATTCAGAATATTGATATGATGACTGATCAATTTCTTCCCTCTAGTACTGTGAGAAATGGGCTACTGACCAAAACGATTATCTAAAAACCATATTGATATGAGCGATAGTCGATATTCGTATTTTGTGTTTTACTACCTGTATTGTAAGATTGTAAAACCGTGTTGTCTAACCCAAGGACACCATGGTAGTAACATTTAAGGATGGTTAACAGGCTTGTGTAATGACACAGCTATCTGGCTAGCCAAGCTATACACAAAGCTATGCTCATAGTATGACACCTGTGTAAGGTCAAGGGAAGGAGTAGTAAGTGTGTTTTTTGATGTCATTAGCGTCTGCTCCCTGACAACTACCTGCCCTGTCATTATCTGTCAGTCTTAGTGTATTTAGTTAATTAGGATCCCCAACTACACATGCAGCAGCTACTTTGCAGTAGCTAGATCCACGTAAAACGTACAAATACAATACAGAACAGTTATAGACAAGAACAACGTAAGATATTACATTTTTTTTAAATGTAATAAGATATATATATATATATATATATATATATAGGAAAGGCACCAAGAGACAACAAAAATGCTATTTCAACACTTCATATAAACATATTAATATTGTTAAATACTGTACAGTTAAAGTAGATATTTAGAGAGAGCAGAGGCGCTGTGATACAAGATGTTTTATCTGTTTTTTAAAGCTACATTAGTTTTTTGCCTGAGTATCCTCTGGTGGCAGAGCATTCCATGATGACAGGGCTCTCTGAGCGACACATTAAATCTGTTTTGGTTTGGGTACAGTGAAAACCATAGCGGTGTGTCTGCTGGGGTATGGAAGTCTGTTTGAAGTGTATGCAAATAGATTATACAAGTGGTTTGGCATTTTAAATACACACGTGTTTCTTAAGTAGAAGAGAAGTAGTCCATTTCTCATCAACCCTCAGCCATGAAGGACTATCAGGCATGTTGTGGATGTTAGTTGTGTATGTACAGTTAAGACCAAGGGGGGCTGCTCTGTATTGAACCAGCTGCAGCTTTGCTAGGTCTTTCTTTGCTGCACCTGACTATATTATCAGACAGTAATCAAGATGGGACAAGACCAGAGCCTGAACAACTAGTACAGTTGATCTTTGTGTCAATGTTTTAAATAAAAGATATACCTCTCGGGTCGTCCAAAGTGGCACAGTGGTCTAGGGCATCACTACAGACCCGGGTTCGATCCCAGGCTGTGTCATAACCGACTGTGACCGGGAGTCCCATAGGGCGACGCACAATTGGCCCAGCGTTGTTCAGGTTAGGGGAGGGTTTGGCCGAGGTGGGGCTTTACTTGGCACATCGCGCTCTAGTGACTGCTTGTGGCGGCCCGGGCGCCTGCAGGCTGACTCTGGTTGTCAGTTGAACGATGTTTCCTCTGACACATTGGTGCGGCTGGCTTCCGGGTTAAGCGGGCCGGTGTTCAGAAGCGCCGTTTGGTTGGCCGTGTTTCGGAGGACCCCATGACTCGATCTTTGCCTCTCCCGTTGGGGAGTTGTAGCGATGAGACAAGATTGCAATTGGATATCACGAAATTGGGGAGAAAAAGAGGGTAAAAAAAATCTAACACAATAAGACATACCTCTCCCCATCTTCACAATAACTTTGGCAATATGACTTAACCATGATAACTGACCATCCAGTGTTTCTCCTAGGAGTTCAGCTTCTTCAACTTGTTCAATGGATACACCCTTCATGCACAACTCCAGTTGAGGTTGAAATACAATTATTTCGTTTTTTGATGTTTTTAAGACCAGTTTACTGTTAATTACCCATTCTGACACTGACAGTAACTCTTGTGAAGAGTCTCATTGATCTCACTGGCTGTAGGTGCTGATGTATAGAGCAGTGGTTCTCCAACTTTTTTGGTTACTCCACCACCAACTGAATTTTACCCCTGAACTACCCCCTCATGTACGTTTTACAGTCTTCTCAAGTACCCCCTGTGGATAGGCCAAGTACCTCCAGGGGTTCTAGTACCCCTAGTTGGGAACCCTTGGGGTAGAGTGTGCAATCATCAGCGTACATAGTCATTTTAGCTTCTTGTAAGACAAGAGTAACGGCCCAAGGCAACTGCCCTGGGGGATCTTGCACTGTACATATCTGATGTTAGAGAAGGTTCCATTGATGAATACTCTTGAGTTATATTGGATAAATACCACTGTATTTAACACATGCCCCACCTCTCCTCTCTCCTGTAGGTGTGATGAGTGTTGTCTGTGCTACCACTTTGGCTGTCTGGACCCTCCCCTGAAGAAGTCTCCCAAGCAGACAGGATACGGCTGGATCTGCCAGGAGTGTGACACTTCCTCCTCCAAGGTGTGTGTTGTGTTGTGTGTGTGTGTGTGTGCGTGCGCCGCTCGCGCACACTGGGTGGTGGTGATGTCTTCTTTTGGCATCACATTATTGAAGCAGCAGTTAAACAGCTGAATATTAACCTACAACAAATCTTACCAGGAAATATATAGTTATATGAGTATTAAGGATCAAAGGGAAAGAAATGTGTGTTTGAAGTGGTAAGAGTCGAGCATGGACAACAGCCATGGCTTCACTTAAATTTCCCGATCTTCTTCCCAAAGGGCATTCAGCAAAGGGCTGGGGTATCTCTGTGAGCGACAGGGTGTACTGTAGTTAGTATGACATGACAGCTCCAGCAACTGCAGCAGAATCATGCGTCTCTGTCTTTTTACCTTGAAACCAAACCTGACAGCGAGCCAAAATGGCCGCCACCAATACCGGTCTCCTCATTGCTACCTCCTGAAGCGGTACTGCTCCATTTCCATCCCTTTCCATTTGAAATGTCCCTAGCTGAAAATGGCAAGTCTCACCAGAAGCACTTTTTTGCATTTTAAATAATGTTTTTCTTATTGAATTACAGTGTAATCAAGGGTAGCATGCGGCAGCTTGTGAACCTAATTAAGTTGATAAATGTGAAGCGCATTTCAATTTGTCCAGGAAAGGGCATTCCTATTGGCTCTATGTGTGTGGAAAATGGGGGTTAATTGATGTTGCAGAAGGAGGAAGAGAAACATAAAAGCCTGAGCCATACTGAAAACGCTGCATGCTGGGAATGAAACGTTAAATTACAGGCAAAATGTAAAGGTTAAAGCTCAGTTAAAATGTTAGATAGCAGAGTTAGTGGAGGGTTACAATGTTAGATAGCAGACTGTAAATGTAAAATGTTAGATAGCTGACTAGAGACTTGTAGTTTGTTGTTGTAGCCCTGTTTGGAAGGGGCATGACGATGCGTCGGTATACATGATCAACAACTGATGTTGTTTCTGCCCAACATTACAGTCCGGCATGTTTGTATTTTTATATTGTTCTCGTAGCTCTAGTTCAACAAGAGTGCCAGGCTGTTTCGCAAAGAGATAATACACATTAATATAACCCAAATAGTTTTTACAAAGCGTATAAGCATATATAGAAATTAAACCCGTTTTCATGCGTAGAGCTGGACTCTGGTAATAAAGAGCCATGTTGAGAGTATTACAGACCAGAATATACTGCCTGTGTGTACTGCTGTGGTGTGAATAGGCATAGTATTTGGCAAAGAGGGTGGAGAAAGACTCACAACACTATCCTGCTGTTGTTGTGTGTGGAGTGTGTTGGTCTAAACGGGGGCTGTAGGAGGGGACACGCACTCAATGGAAGAAACACACACACACACAATGGAAAGGAGCTTTTAAGTGGTGAAAGCTGGAAAAGAAGGGAAAGGGAAGGGGGGCACAAGTCTTTGCTTTTTAAATGTGCTGCTGCTCGAAGCCTGCTGAGAGAGAGAGAGTAGAGAGTCCTCCAGAGACCCCCAGGACCAGACCCAATCCTCTTTAATCACCCCCGTGCAACACACATACCAAACGCACACTGGAACAAACACACACAAACACATAAAAACAAACACATTGCAACAAACCCACTGACGGAATGGAACACACACACACACACACACACACACACACACACACAGACCTGCCCCTCTCTCGTTAATCACATGTTTCATCCCCCGGAGTGTCTTCTCCACCCATTCCCCGTCCTCCCCTCCCCTCCCTCCCACCTCTCTACATCCCTGTGTAAACCCTGGTGGTGGCGACTACCTCTGTGAGTCCAAAAGCAGAGAACATGTCTGTAGTGACAGGAGAGGAGAGCTGTGTGAGCAGGGTTGAGGAGTTGTGGACTTTTACTCTGCTCCTCTTCATCAGACAGTAGTGGAGTTACAGTAGTAGAGGGGACTTTTACTCTGCTCCTCTTCATCAGACAGTAGTGGAGTTACAGTAGTAGGGGGGACTTTTACTCTGCTCCTCTTCATCAGACAGTAGTGGAGTTACAGTAGTAGAGGGGACTTTTACTCTGCTCCTCTTCATCAGACAGACAGTTTGTACAGCGTTGTCACTATAGATCTACAGCTGTTAACAAGTGTCTGTCTCCCTCAGTCCAACTGCTGAACTAGTCCACACTGACTTATTCCACTATGTCCTTGTGGAGCAAAGGGCCTCTCTGTTGCTACAATACTAGTGAGATAGCCTTTTATCTGAGCAATGTTGATGGATATATAGTATAATGTGTCTGTTTCTTGTTACTGAATAGATTTGAGCGGCACAGGTAGCCTAGTGGTTAAGACCGTTCGGCCAGTAACCGAAATTACGCTGGTTCGAATCCCTGAGCCGACTAGGTGAAAAATCTGTCTGTGCTTTTGAGCAAGGCACTTAGCCTGAATTACTCCTTTAAGTCCCTCTGGATAACAGCGTCTGCTAAATGACTCAAATGTAAATGTTTTACATTTTTTCTAAAACCAAACTACATCGTCTTTAGCTGAAGTGTCAAACTTCTAGCTATTTCCATGTATTTCATTGAGTAATCATGTGAATCCAAGTCTGAGCAACAGTGTATGATAAGTGTTTGTCAAAACATTTCACAATCATTACATACCTTCAGCTTGTTTGTACGAATGCCACAATTTCCTATTTTTTATAAAAGACACATGTTCTAAAACTTGTAATGTGTTTTCAGGTATTAAGTCGGTAATGGGCGGAAGTGAGTGTTGGAGGTAATTGCCTCTACTTTGCACTCTGGGAGATGAGAGCAGAATTTAAGGGAAGTTATTCTATAATATGCGGCTTGTAAATGCCAAGCCTCTGCTGCATGCTGTGAATCGCTTGTGCCTGTGGGAAAGGAATGGTGCTTTAAATGGCAACTTTAAGTGCAGCTGAATCATACCTGACCGACTGTCTCAAATGTGATTTACATGGTGAGAGAAGCCAAGGGGGGTGGGTGGCTGGGTCGGTCACACAGAGCTGTGTCAGCCTGCTGGTCTGACAGTGGGGGAAAGATGTAGCTCTAGCTCGATGATCAGAATTTGACTTGTTATCCCTCCCGCCCTGACTGACTGGTAGCTGAGTGGAAGGAGCTTAAATCCGGAAGGACGAATGGAACTGAAGGAGAGACCGTAGGTAGGTTGGGAGTAGGGACACAGGAGCCAGCCAGCGAGTCAAAGTAAACTGGATGTAAGTTGAGGTTACACAATATTTTAAGTTGATTAAGCTTGAAATAGTTGATGCACCTATTTAACTTTTTTTTTTTTTTTTCAAACAACAAATATTTGTTTGACAATGCATTGCACCGTGTTCATGCCTTCGCTGTCTTTTGAATAAAGCACACAGATTAGCCTGTGAACTGTTAGTCTGATCCAAACATTGGGTTGCCGTAGTAGCAACATTTGACTTGACGAGTTTGGTCCATGATATTGTGGACCCCACGTGTAGTCATCCTCTCTAACTTCCATCCATCCTCTCTCTGTGTATCAGAGTGTTTGTCTCTCTTGATCAACACTGTGATGTCTCTGTTGTATTATACAATGCTTTTGTATTAGGAATTGTCTTTCCCCGCGTCTTGAAATTAGGAGTGTAGAAAAAACAAACGGTCTCTGTCAGTTTACGGTTATGTGTAGGAATGTGCTCGTTGGTGTCAGCAGTCGCACACTTTTCTGTGTGCGTGCGTGCGGCTAGGCCAGGGTGATACAATTATTTATTAGGCAGCCAGGAGTTCATTACGGGTCTCTGGTTCTCGCTGCCTGCCTGGCTTAGATAAACCTGTGGCCTGACCAAGACCACAGCCCTAAATCCCTGCCTTCCCCTGTCACCCCAGGTCCTGGCCCAGTAGATCCCTGTAATAAACTGACAGTCGTGCCGTAATATACGGATGGCCTTTCATTCCAGAGCCCGTTACTCGGCCTCGGTGGTGCCGGGGGGGGCTTGTTTAAAGCTTTATTTTACATCCTGCATTGTGTTCGTGGCCACGGCTCCACTCGCCTGCCTGCCTGCCTTCCTGCCTGCCTTCCTGCCTGCCTGCCTGCCTGCCTGCCTGCCTGCCTGCCTGCCTGCCTGCCTGCCTGCTCTCTCGCTAGATGCCTCTGTAATGTATCGGGCCCAGAGATGCGGAGAGGCAGTTGCCCAGGCAGCAGTTAAAGCACTTGGAACGCTCTGCAGCGGGTGGACGGTGGGTTAGTGTGTGGGCAGAGCTTCTTTAGATAGACTTTAGACTTTACTTGTCATCAAAAGACTTAACTCTTTCACGGACAGTAATTGCACAAGTTTTATGTTGTTTTCCTCTTCAGTTCATTCAAGGCCAAGAAACGACCAAGTGCAAAAAGACAATTTTTCTGTAAAGTTCCTAGTTCCCTGCGTGACCTAACGCTTGTTGTGTGTTTAAGAAATCAAAGTTGCTGGTTTTGTGTGTCCGCGTTAGTGTGTGTCCGCGTTAGTGTGTGTCCGCGTTAGTGTGTGTCCGCGTTACTGTGTCCGCGTTAGTGTGTGTCTGCGTTACTGTGTGTCCGCGTTACTGTGTGTCCGCGTTACTGTGTGTCCGTGTTAGTGTGTGTGTCCGTGTTAGTGTGTGTGTGTGCGTTACTGTGGGTCCGCGTTACTGTGTGTCCGCGTTAGTGTGTGCGTGCGTTACTGTGTGTCCGCGTTACTGTGTGTGTGCGTTCCTGTGTTTGCATTTCATTGGATGATATGAGCCGTTATAGGAGGCGGAGTGTTTTGACGTTGTTTAAAATAGGGAACTATTAGAATAGGGTACCATTTGTGTTTTGTAATTGTTTAAAATAGGGAACTATTAGAATAGGGCACCATTTGTGTTTTGTAATTGTTTAAAATAGGGAACTATTAGAATAGGGCACCATTTGTGTTTTGTAATTGTTTACAATAGGGAACTATTAGAATAGGGCACCATTTGTGTTTTGTAATTGTTTACAGGGTTGCAGTTAATATACGTTTGGGTGTTTTGATGTTCTACCCATTTTGGAGGATGATTACCTTTTACACACAGATCCATCAATCACAAAGCTTCATGGCTTGACCTGTGAAAGTAGCTAATTAACTTAATGAAGTGTCACACTCTGCCGGCTTTACTAGAGGAGAGGAAATAAAAATAGGGATCATTACTCATCGGCTGGAAGGACATTTATAACACGTCTGATATGAGAGATGGGAGGACATTTATAACACGTCTGATATGAGAGATGGGAGGACATTTATAACACGTCTGATATGAGAGATGGGAGGACATTTATAACACATCTGATATGAGAGATGGGAGGACATTTATAACACACGTCTGATATGAGAGATGGGAGGACATTTATAACACGTCTGATATGAGAGATGGGAGGACATTTATAACACGTCTGATATGAGAGATGGGAGGACATTTATAACACGTCTGATATGAGAGATGGGAGGGGAAGGCCAAACAATATTTCACCAACTAACCTCAGATCAGGTTTTATTCCAACAACAAAATCATCTGTTAGTATTCTATTGATCTTTCTATTGAGAATCCTTTCCCCCTCAGTTTGAATGTCAATCTCTTACCTTGGTCTAACACAGGTGAAAACAAGAATCCCCTTGTTCGAGTGCATGATCCCTACACTATTCTCTCTATTCCCTCCATAAGGGCACCTGCATATCTTAAAGACTGACCAGATCAATCAGCCTCAACAAGCGACTCGTTCTGAATCCAGCCAAGTGGCTAAAGCATGATCATCTCATAAATGGAGGTTGTATTTCACACACAGCCCAGGTTTAACCAAAGTTTAGTGTGATTTAAAGGCAAGAGGGGATGGCTAAACTCGACCGTGGGGACTGCTGTCGCAGCGGTCTGTGGCCCAGTGGTGGCCGGGTAGGCTGGGAGAGATGCTGAACTGAAGACGGAGGGAAAATCAATGACCAGAAGTCACCTCCATCACTTTAACTAGCCCACTCCGGCCCCCACGGGCCCCCGGCCGCCCCTCTTGGGCCAATTTGCAGAGAGTAAACAGTGTTGTGTGATCTGTGATTGCTGCTCTGCTGGGGTCCCCAGTGACCACCTCTATAGGACCATTACTCAGGAGCCAAGTTGAATAACCCTGTTACATGGTGGCCACTTCACTACAGTGACCTCCTACAGCACAGTACATGCTGGATGCCATGAAGTAATAGACATTGAGACGCCACCACTAATAACCCTGTTGCATGGTCGCCACTCAGTTCACGGGACCACCTCCACTACATACTGGATCTGTACTCAGTCCCCAGGACCACCTCCACTACATACTGGATCTGTACTCAGTCCCCGGGACCACCTCCACTACATACTGGATCTGTACTCAGTCCCCGGGACCACCTCCACTACATACTGGATGTATACTCAGTCCCCAGGACCACCTCCACTACATACTGGATCTGTACTCAGTCCCCGGGACCACCTCCACTACATACTGGATCTGTACTCAGTCCCCGGGACCACCTCCACTACATACTGGATCTGTACTCAGTCCCCGGGACCACCTCCACTACATACTGGATCTGTACTCAGTCCCTGGGACCATCTCTACTACATACTGGATGTATACTCAGTCCCCGGGACCATCTCCACTACATACGGGATGTGTACTCAGTCCCCAGGACCATCTCCACTACATACTGGATCTGTACTCAGTCCCTGGGACCATCTCTACTACATACTGGATGTATACTCAGTCCCCAGGACCATCTCCACTACATACTGGATGTATACTCATTCCCCAGGACCACCTCTACTACATACTGGATGTATACTCAGTCCCCAGGACCACCTCCACTACATACTGGATGTATACTCAGTCCCCAGGACCACCACCACTACATACTGGATGTGTACTCAGTCCCCAGGACCACCACCACTACATACTGGATGTATACTCAGTTCCCGGGACCATCTCCACTACATACTGGATGTATACTCAGTTCCCGGGACCATCTCCACTACATACTGGATCTGTACTCAGTCCCCGGGACCACCTCCACTACATACTGGATGTATACTCAGTTCCCGGGACCATCTCCACTACATACTGGATGTGTCCTCAGCTCCCAGGACCATCTCCACTACATACTGGATGTGTACTCAGTCCCCAGGACCACCACCACTACATACTGGATGTATACTCAGTTCCCGGGACCATCTCCACTACATACTGGATCTGTACTCAGTCCCCGGGACCACCTCCACTACATACTGGATGTATCCTCAGCTCCAAGGACCACTCTCTGAGACATGCTGAGACAGCTTATAACCTCTTTGCAATGCGGTTTGTTAGAAAAAATGTGATTCGAATTTTAAAAAAGATATATATATTTAAAAAAAATAGAATTAAAAAAAATACATATATATATATATATATATTACACACACACACACAGTGGGGCAAAAAAGTATTTAGCCAGCCACCAATTGTGCAAGTTCTCCCACTTAAAAAGATGAGAGGCCTGTAATTTTCATCATAGGTACACTTCAACTATGACAGACAGAATGAGGACAAAAAATCCAGATTTTTTTTTATTTGCAAATTATGGTGAAAAAAAAAGTGTCTCAATACTTTGTTATATACCCTTTGTTGGCAATGACAGAGGTCAAACGTTTTCTGAAAGTCTTCACAAGGTTTTCACACACTGTTGCTGGTATTTTGGCCCATTCATGCAGATCTCCTCTAGAGCAGTGATGTTTTGGGGCTGTTGCTGGGCAACACGGACTTTCAAAATATTTTCTATGGGGTTGAGATCTGGAGACTGGCTAGGCCACTTCTTACGAAGCTACTCCTTCGTTGCCCGGGCGGTGTGTTTGGGATCATTGTCATGCTGAAAGACCCAGCCACGTTTCATCTTCAATGCCCTTGCTGATGGAAGGAGGTTTTCACTCAAAATCTCATGATACATGGCCCCATTCATTCTTTCCTTTACACGGATCAGTCGTCCTGGTACCTTTGCAGAAAAACAGCCCCAAAGCATGATGTTTCCACCCCCATGCTTCACAGTAGGTATGGTGTTCTTTGGATGCAACTCAGCATTCTTTGTCCTCCAAACATGACGAGGTGAGTTTTTACCCAAAAGTTATATTTTGGTTTCATCTGACCATATGACATTCTCCCAATCTTCTTCTGGATCATCCAAATGCTCTCTAGCAAACTTCAGACGGGCCTGGACATGTACTGGCTTAAGCAGGGGGACACGTCTGGCACTGCAGGATTTGAGTCCCTGGTGGCGTAGTGTGTTACTGATGGTAGGCTTTGTTACTTTGGTCCCAGCTCTCTGCAGGTCATTCACTAGGTCCCCCCGTGTGGTTCTGGGATTTTTGCTCACCGTTCTTGTGATCATTTTGACCCCACGGGGTGAGATCTTGCGTGGAGCCCCAGATCGAGGGAGATTATCAGTGGTCTTGTATGTCTTCCATTTCCTAATAATTGCTCCCACAGTTGATTTCTTCAAACCAAGCTGCTTACCTATTGCAGATTCAGTCTTCCCAGCCTGGTGCAGGTCTACAATTTTGTTTCTGGTGTCCTTTGACAGCTCTTTGGCCATAGTGGAGTTTGGAGTGTGACTGTTTGAGGTTGTGGACAGGTGTCTTTTATGCTGAAAACAAGTTCAAACAGGTGCCATTAATACAGGTAACGAGTGGAGGACAGAGGAGCCTCTTAAAGAAGAAGTTACAGGTCTGTGAGAGCCAGAAATCTTGCTTGTTTGTAGGTGACCAAATACTTATTTTCCACCATAATTTGCAAATAAATTCATTAAAAATCCTACAATGTGATTTTCTGGATATTTTTCTAATTTTGTCTGTCGTAGTTGAAGTGTACCTATGATGAAAATTACAGGCCTCTCATCTTTTTAAGTGGGAGAACTTGCACAATTGGTGGCTGACTAAATACTTTTTCCCCCACTGTATATATATACAGTATATCATTTTTTCTTCACATTTTCAAACAGTCCATTTATATTTTCTAACGGGGCTAGACATTTGGGTGAGGTTTTTTTCTCACCTGAGTAGCCTGGTTTTACTGTCAAAAATAAAATTAAACCATCTAGTGTTCAGTGAAATAACAACACAATGTCAAATACAGGTAGCCTAGTCAAATAATTAACATCTAATCACATTAACCGTTACTCTCTTGTGGGAATTCCACTAACGGTTTGTATGTAGGCAAACGTAGCGGCTGCTCTTTCCGTTTGCTTGAAAATGGATAAATGGTCAAAAAAAGTAAGGCCCACATCCATAAAGACACATACCAGCTCTACTGGCAGTACTGCTACTACCTAGCATCTCCCTCTCTCTCTCCCTAGCATCTCCCTCTCTCTCCCTAGCATCTCTCCCTCTCTCTCTCTCTCCCTAGCATCTCTCTCTCTCTCCCTAGCATCTCCCTCTCTCTCTCTCTAGCATCTCTCTCTCTCTCCCTCTATAGCATCTCTCTCTCTCCCTCTATAGCATCTCTCCCTCTCTCCCTCTATAGCATCTCTCCCTCTCTCCCTCCCTAGCATCTCTCGCTCCCCCACCCTAGCATCTCTCGCTCTCCCTCCCTAGCATCTCTCGCTCTCCCTCCCTAGCATCTCTCTCTCTCTCCCTCCCTAGCATCTCTTTCTCCCCCTCTCTCTCTCCCTAGCATCTCTCTCTCTAGCATCTCTCTCTCTCCCTCTCTTTCCCTCTATAGCCTCTCTCTCTCTTTCCCTCTATAGCCTCTCTCTCTTTCCCTCTATAGCCTCTCTCTCTTTCCCTATATAGCCTCTCTCTTTCCCTCTATAGCATCTCTCTCTCCCTCCCTCTATAGCATCTCTCCCTCCCTCTATAGCATCTCTCCCTCCCTCTATAGCATCTCTCCCTCCCTCTATAGCATCTCTCTCTCCCTCTATAGCATCTCTCTCTCCCTCTATAGCATCTCTCTCTCCCTCTATAGCATCTCTCTCTCCCTCTATAGCATCTCTCTCCCTCTCTCCCTCCCTAGCATCTCTCCCTCTCTCTCTCTCCCTCTATAGCATCTCCCTCTCTCCCTCCCTAGCATCTCTCTCTCCCTCTCTCCCTCCCTAGCATCTCTCCCTCTCTCTCTCTCCCTCTATAGCATCTCCCTCTCTCCCTCCCTAGCATCTCTCTCTCCCTCTCTCCCTCCCTAGCATCTCTCCCTCTCTCTCCCTTTATAGCATCTCCCTCTCTCCCTCCCTAGCATCTCTCTCTCTCTCCCTCTATAGCATCTCTCTCTCCCTCCCTAGCATCTCTCTCTCCCTCTATAGCATCTCCATCTCTCTCTCCCTCTCTCCCTCCCTAGCATCTCTCCCTAGCATCTCTCTCCCTAGAATCTCTCTCTCCCTAGAATCTCTCTCTCTCTCCCTCTCTCCCTCCCTAGCATCTCTCTCTCCCTCTCTCTCACTCTCTCCCTAGCATCTCCCTCTCTCCCTCCCTAGCATCTCCCTCTCTCCCTCCCTAGCATCTCTCCCTCTCTCTCTCTCTCCCTAGCATCTCTCTCTCTCCCCCTCTCTCTCCCCATCTCTCTCTCCCTAGCATCTCTCTCTCTCCCTAGCATCTCTCTCTCCCTCTATAGCATCTCTCCCTCTCTCCCTCTATAGCATCTCTCCCTCTCTCCCTCTATAGCATCTCTCCCTCTCTCCCTCTATAGCATCTCTCCCTCTCTCTCTCCCTAGCATCTCTCTCTCTCCCTAAGCATCTCTCTCTCTCCCTAGCATCTCTCTCTCTCCCTAGCATCTCTCTCTCTCCCTAGCATCTCTCTCTCTCCCTAGCATCTCTGTCTCTCCCTAGCATCTCTCTCTCTCCCTAGCATCTCTCTCTCCTCCCTCCCTGGCTTCTCTCTCTCTATAGCATCTCTCTCCCTCCCTCTATAGCATCTCTCTCTCTCCCTCCCTCTATAGCATCTCTCTCTCTCTCCCTCCCTAGCATCTCTCCCT